>NW_028270187.1:4304370-4409370 GCF_037043375.1 Chiloscyllium plagiosum | reverse complement strand
TCATTGGAAACACTTTTGGGGTAGATGTGACCAGTACAAGAAGGACAAATTGCACCTAAATTGGAAGGGGATTAATATACTGGCAGGGAGATTTGCTAGACATGCTCAGGAGGATTTAAACTAGTAAGGTAGGGAGTTGGGACCCAGGGAGATTGTGACGAAAGAGATCAATCTGAGACTGGTTCAGTTGAGAACAGAAGCGAGTCAAACAGTCAGGGCAGGTAGGGACAAAGCAGAGAAAGGGATTAGGAGGGCTAAGAGAGGGCATGAAAACTCTTTGGCGGATAGGATCAAGGATAACCCCAAGGCCTTTTATGCATATGTGAGAAACATGAGAATGACAAGAATGAGGGTAGGTCCGATCAAGGACAGTAGTGGGAGACTGTGTATTGAGTCGGAAGAGATAGGAGAAGTCTTGAATGAGTACTTTTCTTCAGTATTTACAAACGAGAGGGACCGTATTGTTGAAGAGGAGAGTGTGAAACGGACTGGTAAGCTAGAAGAGATACTTGTTAGAAAGGAAGATGTGTTGGGCATTTTGAACAACTTGAGGATAGACAAGTTCCCGGGGCCTGACAGGATATATCCTAGGATTATGTGAGAAGCAAGAGAGGAAATTGCAGAGCCGTTGGCAATGATCTTTTTGTCTTCACTGTCAACGGGGGTGGTACCAGGGGGCTGGAGAGTGGCGAATGTTGTGCCCCTGTTCAAAAAAGGGAATAGAGATAACCCCGGGAATTACAGGCCAGTTAGTCTTACTTTGGTGGTAGGCAAAGTAATGGAAAGGGTACTGAGGGATAGGATTTATGAGTATCTGGAAAGCCACTGCTTGATTAGGGACAGCCAGCACGGATTTGTGAAGGGTAGGTCTTGCCTTACAAGTCTTATTGAATTCTTTGAGGAGGTGACCAAGCATGTGGATGAGGGTAGAGCAGTGGATGTAGTGTACATGGATTTTAGTAAGGCATTTGATAAGGTTCCCCATGGTAGGCTTATGCGGAAAGCCAGGAGGCATGGGTTAGAGGGAAATTGGCCAGTTGGATAGAAAACCGGCTAACAGGTCGAAGTCAGAAAGTGGTGGTAGATGGTAAATATTCGGCCTGGAGCCCAGTTACAAATGGAGTTCCGCAGGGATCAGTTCTGGGTCCTCTGCTGTTCGTAATTTTTATTAATGACTTGGAAAAGGGAGTCGAAGGGTGGGTCAGTAAATTTGCAGATGATACGAAGATTGGTGGAGTTGTGGATAGTGAGGAGGGCTGTTGTCGGCTGCAAAGAGCCTTAGATATGATACAGAGCTGGGCTGAGGAGTGGCAGATGGAGTTCAACCCTGTCAAGTGTGAGGTTGTCTACTTTGGAAGGACAAATAAGAATGCGGAATACAGGGTTAACGGGAGGGTTATTAGTAAGGTGGAGGAGCAGAGGGATCTTGGGGTCTATATTCATAGATCTTTGAAAGTTACCACTCAGGTGGATAGAGCTTGAAGAAGGCCTATGGTGTATTAGCATTCATTAGCAGAGGGATTGAATTCAAGAGTCGTGAATTTACAGCTGTACAGGACCTTGGTTAGGCCACATTTGGAGTACCGTGTGCAGTTCTGGTAGCCTCACTTTAGGAAAGATGTGGAAGCTTTGGAGAGGATGCAGAGGAGATTTACCAGGATGTTGCCTGGAATGGAGAATAGGTCGTACAAGGATAGGTTGAGAGTGCTAGGCCTTTTCTCATTGGAACGGTGAAGGATGAGGGATGACTTGATAGAGGTTTATAAGATGATCAGAGGAATAGATAGAGTAGACAGTCAGAAACTTTTTCCCCGGGTATAAGAGTGTTACAAGGGGACATAAATTTAAGGTGAAGGGTGGAAGGTATAGGGGGGATGTCAGGGGTAGGTTCTTTACCCAGAGAGTGGTGGGGGCATGGAATGCGCTGCCTGTGGGAGTGGCAGAGTCAGAATCATTGGCGACCTTTAAGCAGCAATTGGATAGGTACATGGATAGGTGCTTAAGCTAGGACAAATGTTCGGCACAACATCGTGAGCTGAAGGGCCTGTTCTGTGCTGTATTGTTCTATGTAACAAGTTAGGACTGACAAATTAAACTGCATTTATTTCAATGCAAGTGGCCTAACAGGGAAGGCAGATGAACTCAGGGCACGGTTGGGAACATTGGACAGGCATTTCAAAGCAATTACAGAAAATGGCTCAGGGATGGATAGGACTGGCAGCTTAATGTTCCAGGAAACAAATTCCACAGGAAGGACAGAAAGGTAGGCAAGAGAGGAGGGGGAGTGGTGTTTTTGATAAGGGATAGCATTACACCTGTACTTAGGGAGAATGTACCCAGAAATACATCCAGGGAAGTTATTTGGGTGGAACTGAGGAATAAGAAAGGGATGATCACCTTATTGGGATTGTTTTATAGACCCCCCCCCCCCAATAGTCAGAGGGAAATTAAGAAACAAACTTGTCAGGAGATCTCAGTTATCTGTAAGAATAACAAAGTGGTTATGGTAGGGAATTTTAACTTTCCAGACCTAGATTGGGACTGCCATAGTGTTAAGAGTTTAGATGGAGAGGAATTTGTTAAGTGTGTACAAGAAAATTTTCTGAATCAGTATATGGATGTGCCTACTAGAGAAGTTGCAAACCTTGACCTACTCTTGGGAAATAAGGAAGGGCAGGTGACTGAGGTGTCAGTAGGGGAGCACTTTGGGGCCAGCAACCATAATTCTATTAGTTTGACATAGTGATGGAAAAGGACAGGCCAGATTTAAAAGTTGAAGTTCTAAATTGAAGGAAGGCCAATTGTGATGGTATTAGGCAAGAACTTTCAAAAGTTGACTGGGGGCAGATGTTCAAAGGTAAAGGGATGGCTGGAAAATGGGAAGCCTTCAGAAATGAGATAACGAGAGTGCAGAGAAAGTATATTCCTGTTTGGGTGAAAGGAAAGACTGGTAGGTACAGGGAATGCTGGATGAACTGAGAAATAAGAAAGGGATGATCACCTTATTGGGATTGTATTATAGACCCCCTAATAGTCAGAGGGAAGTTGAGAACAAACTTGTAAGGAGCACTTAGCTATCTGTAAGAATAATAGGGTAGTTATGGTCAGGGATTTTAACTTTCTAAACATCGACTGGGACTGCCATAGTGTTAAGGGTTTAGATGGAGAGGAATTCCTTAAGTGCATACAAGACAATTTTCTGATTCAGTATGTGGATGTACCTACTAGAGAAGGTGCAAAACTTGACCTACTCTTGGGAAATTAGGCAGGGCAGGTGACTGAGGTGTCAGTGGGGGAGCACTTTAGGGCCAGCGACCATAATTCTATTTGTTTTAAAATAGTGATGGAAAAGGATAGACCAGATCTAAAAGTTGAAGTTCTAAATTGGAGAAAGGCCAATTTTGACGGTATTAGGTAAGAACTTTCGAAAGCTGATTGGAGGCAGATGTTCGCAGGTAAGGGGACGGCTGGCAAATGGGAAGCCTTCAGAAATGAGATAACAAGAATCCAGAGAAAGTATATTCCTGTCAGGGTGAAAGGGAAGGCTGGTGGGTATAGGGAATGCTGGACGACTAAAGAAATTGAGGGTTTCATTAAGAAAAAGAAGGAAGCAAATGTCAGGTATAAACAGTACAGATCGAATGAATCCTTAGAAGACTTTAAAGGAAGTAGGAGTATACTTAAGAGGGAAATCAGGAGGGCAAAAAGGGGACTTGAGATAGCTTTGGCAAATAGAATTAAGGAGAATCCAAAGGGTTTTTACAAATATATTAACGACAAAAGGGTAACTAGCTAGAGAATAGGACCTCTCAAAGATCAGCAAGGCGGCCTTTGTGTGTAGCCACATAAAATGGGGGAGATACTAAATGAATATATTGCATCAGTATTTACTGCGGAAAAGAATATAGAAGATATAGACTGTAGCGAAATAGATGGTGACATCTTGTAAAATGTCTAGATTGCAGAGGAGGATGTACTGGATGTCTTGAAATGGTTAAAGGTGGATAAATCCCCAGGACCTGATCAGGTGTACCCAAGAAGTCTGTGGAAAGTTAGAGAAGTGATTACTGGGCCTCTCGCTGAGATATTTGTATCATCGATAGTCACAGGTGAGGTGCTGGAGGACTGGAGGTTGGCAAACGTGGTGCCACTGTTTAAGAAGGGTGGTAAAGGCAAACCGGGTATCTGGTGAACCTGACCTCAGTGGTGGGCAAATTGTTGGAGGGAATCCTGAGGGACAGGATGTACATGTATTTGGAGAGACAAGGACTGATTAGGGATAGTAAACATGGCCTTGTGCGTGGGAAATCATGTCTCTCAAACTTGATTGAGTTTTTTGAAGAAGTATCAAAGAAGATTGATGAGGGCAGAGCAGTAGATGTGATCTATATGGACTTCAGTAAGGTGTTTAACAATAAGCAAGGTTAGATCTCATGGAATACAGGGAAAACTAGCCATTTGGATACAGAACTGGCTCAAAGGTAGATCTCCAGCATCTGCAGTCCTCACTTTCTCCTAGGAGAGTATGGTACCAGCTCTTCAAGTGTCCCAGCAGGCTACTCCGATTTACTGTTACAAAGTGGCTTCCATTATACAAAAGTTTACAAAAACATTGCATGTTCTTAATTAGACAGATAACAGTGAAAGACAATAATTCATAAGAAAGAAAAGTTAATTGACAGGTCTGAGTGTACTTGACTGATCACTCCTACAGGCCTTGAGCTCTCCATCAGGTGGGAAAAAGAAATCCAGCCAAGTTAGTCATCTGCTGTGAGTTAACTGTGGAAAAGGATATGGAAGGTATAGAAAGTAGTGAAATAGATGGTGACACCTTGCAAAATGTCCATATTACAGAAGAGGAAGTGCTGGATGTCTTGAAATGCATAAAAGTGTATCTGAGAACTCTGTGGGAAGCTAGGGAAGTGAATGCTGGGCCTCTTGCTGAGATATTTGTATCATTGATAGTCTCAGGTGAGGTGCTGGAAGACTGGAGGTTGGCAAACGTGGTGCCACTGTTTAAGAAGGGTGGTGAGGACAAGCCATGGAACTATAGACTAGGACATTCTCTTATGCATCAGATCTGCAGTAATTGTTGGGAATGTGAACTTCATCGACTCATTGTCAGCATCTATATGGAAAGGACAAATTGACATTAGTTCTGCTGTCATCTTACTTTTAATAACTATAGTGCTAGTTTTGATGTTTCCCACAATCTCAATCACAGATCATTGGTCAGGTCATATTTGTGTTCAGTGCTGGGCACTTTTTTTAAGGGAGGATCTTCAAGCTCTGGGGAGGGTTCATTGGAGATTTACTTGATCTCATTCACTTACAAGGTGGTCCATGCTGATTACACTTGCAGGAAGTGCACCCACCTCCAGCTCCTCCAAGACCGTGTTAGGGAACTGGAGCTGGAGTTGGATGAACTTAGGATCATTCGGGAGGCAGAGGGGGTCATAGATCGGAGCTTTAGGGAAGTAGTAACTCCAAAGATTGCAGACAGATGGGTGACAGTGAGGGGGACTGGGAGGAAGCAGCCAGTGCAGGGACCCCCTGCAGCCGTTCCCTTCAAGATCAAGTATACCATTTTGGATACTTGTGGGGGGCAAGACGTACCAGGGGTAAACAATGGGGTTCAGGCCTCTGGCACGGAGCCTGTCCCCGTTGCTCAGAAGGGAAGGGTGGAGAAGAGCAGAGCAATAGTTATTGGGGACTCATAGTTCGGGGCACAGATAGGCGGTTCTGTGGGGGCGAGAGAGACTCACGTTTGGTATGTTGCCTCCCGGGTGCAAGGGTACGTGACGTCTCCGATCGTGTTTTCCGGGTCCTTAAGGGGGAGGGGGAGCAGCCCGAAGTCGTGGTCCACATTGGCACCAATGACATAGGTAGGAGGAGGGCTGAGGATGTTAGGCAGGCTTTCAGGGAGCTAGGTTGGAAGCTCAGAGATAGAACAAACAGAGTTGTTGTCTCTGGTTTGTTACCGGTGCCACGTGATAGATAGTTGAGGAATAGGGAGAGAGAACAGTTAAATGCGTGGCTACAGGGATGGTGCAGGAGGGAGGGATTCCGGTATCTGGATAACTGGGATTCTTTCTGGTAAAGGTGGGACCTCTATAAACAGGATGGTCTACAACTGAACCTGAGGGGCACCAGTATCCTTGGGGGGAGGTATGCTAGTGCTCTTGGTGGGGGGGGTTTAAACTAACTCTGCAGGGGCATGGGAACCTAGACTGTAGCTTTATGGTGCAGGACCTGGAGTGTAGGGAGGTTAGGAACATGGCATCAATCTCAAAGGAGAGTGCCTGTAAACAGGAAAGTGGCTTGAAGTGTGTATACTTCAATGCAAGAAGTATACGAAATAAGGTAGGTGAACTTGCAGCGTGGGTTGGTACCTGGGATTTCAATGTTGTGGCTATTACTGAGACATGGGTAGAACAGGGACAGGATTGGCTGTTGCAGGTTCCAGGGTTTAAATGTTTTAGTAGGGTCAGAGGTGGGGGTAAAAGAGGGGGAGGTGTGGCATTGCTTGTCAGAGATAGTATTACAGCGGTAGAAAGGATGATGGATGAAGACTCGCCATCTGAGGTAGTTTGGGCTGAGGTGAGGAATAGGAAAGGTGAGGTCACCCTGTTAGGAGTTTTCTACAGGCCTCCTAATAGTCTTAGAGACGTAGAAGAAAAGATTGCAAGGATGATTCAGGAGAAGAGTGAATGTAATAGGGTGGTTGTTATGGGGGACTTTAACTTTCAAGATATTGACTGGGAAAGCTATAGCTTGAGTTCGTTAGATGGGTCGGTGTTTGTCCAATGTGTGCAGGAGGGTTTCCTGACACAATATGTAGACAGGCCAACAAGAGGTGAGGCCATACTGGATTTGGTTCTGGAACGCTGATAGGGGAGGGGTGGGAAATATATCCCTGGTGGTGGGGTCCATTTGGAGGTGGCGGAAATGACAACGGATGATACGATATATATGGAGGTTGGTGGGGTGGTAGGTGAGGGCCAGTGGGGTTCTGTCCTAGTGGCGATTGGAGGGGTGGGGCTCAAGGGCAGAGGAGCAGGAAGTGGAGTAGATGCGGTGGAGAGCATCGTCGATCACGTCTGGGGGGATATTGCGGTCTTTGAAGAAAGAGGCCATCTGGGTCGTACGGTATTGGAACTGATCCTCCTGGGAGCAGATGCGGCGGAGGCGAAGGAATTGGGAATATGGGATGGCGTTTTTACAGGGGGCAGGGTGACACACTTTACTCATTCCTGAAGAAGGGCTCATGCCCGAAACGTCGATTCTCCTGCTCCTTGGATGCTGCCTGACCTGCTGCGCTTTTCCAGCAACACATTTTCAGCTCTGATCTCCAGCATCTGCAGTCCTCACTTTCTCCTGAAGGGTCTGTTTCCATGTTATACGTTTCTATGACGCGATGACTCTTCGGTAACTCTTGCCCTGTCAGTAAGCACATTTTCCTTCCATCTCTGTACTTAACCCCTCCTTTATGGATAGTTGTTGAAATGATGCAACAATGTGACCTAATTGTCTATCTTCATTGTAATGTTGAAAATGCTCTGAATAACCGCAGATTTTAATGCAGTTCCTGAATGCCTATTTTGGATGAGGATTCAATTTATCTATCTTCAACACTGGTGTGTAAACGTCAATAGGCTACATACCTTCCATTTGTTAGAGGCAGCTGGTCACTCTTTGCTTTGAACTAAGTATTACAGTGTCTTAGTCCCTCAGATGTTTTTCTGGAGGAAGACACAGGGACACCACCTGTAAATCAACATGAGGCTCATCTGGCAATTTTGAACTGATCAATGTCACATTCATTGCATCTTCATTGGGATTTGTGTTGTTTTTTTAAAAATGTAATCAGAACCACTGATCTGATTCCATTGTTGCCCTGAGCTGCTCCTTGTCTGGGGATTGTGTTTGTTTTTCACGTGATTCGATACCAATTGATTTGGAGATGCCGGTGTTGGACTGGGGTGGACAATGTTAAACATCACACAACATGAGGTGCTTCGAAATAAACCTGTTGGACTATAATCTGGTATTGTGCTATTGTTAACTTGATACCAATTGAGTGGGATCCAGAAACTGAGCAACAACTGCCCAGCCCCATGAATGGGAATACTCACCCACCAGGATGTTCAATATCCAACTCCCCAACTACCTGTTGGAAAGAGGAAAAACGGCGCTATTTCTAATGTTTTTACCAAGACCCCAGTGTATGTCCTTTTACAAGAGTATCACATTCCTACAGTTGGTCCACACAACCTCAAGGAACAGCGGGAAAACAGAATTAAATTAAAACAGAGTTCAGAGGATTGTAAACCCCAAGAATGTCCGACAGCAGCTTCTTCCCGCTCTGCCTCCCTCAGCAGGCCCACACACAGCCCGAGAAAGGCCTCTCTCTTCCCCCCAGCCCGCTCACTCCAAGTTCCGGGACCAGTTCCTGCTCCGCTCGGCCTCTTACAAACAGCCCCCGGTTCTCCCTGAACTCACCCCGAATCAATCCCGGTCTCGGAGCCCCCTCTGTGTCCCAGGCTCCCATCCCGATGTGCTGCTGGAAGGAGCCTGCTGTTCCCTCGCTTCCCTGGGCGCTGATCTCTCCATTGCGGTCTGTTTCAAACAAACCTCTTGCACTCACTGAGTAAATACTCCTCAATGGCAGCGCTGGGGGAGGGCCTCTCGTTAGGAACAGTCAGCTTTGGGGAGAAAAGGTTCAGTCCCAGATACAGTTGGGGCTGGAGTGAGCTTTTCCAGCATCACTCTAATCCAGAAGTACGCTCTGAAACGGCAGGGCCGCACTCTCTATGGATTCGGCGGCTGAGGATAAAGCGACCCTTTTCCAGCGAACCCAAAGGCCACCCAAACCCTCCGACAGAGAGCGGAGACCTGAGGATGGGAAGGTAGCGCATACGGAGAGCAGAGTGTAATGTTGCCAGTTATTTCACATATATCGCGATTTTAAACTCATTTCGATTCCAAAAATGTACTAATACCGTGTTTTGAGGTACGGCAGAGAACATTCAGAGTGGTCGGTTCACTTTGTTGCTGTTTACCGTGGCCAATGATTTTAAAATTGCAAGTATTCCTACACTATAGATAAGCAGCTATTCGGCCAATCGAGACTCTACTGTTCTGCAACCTGGTCAGCCCATGTAAAGAATCGCGTCGTCATTTGTAATTGTAACATGTCGCAACAGTATTAGGTCATTCTGCCCATCCAGTTTGTTCTGCCATTCGATCATTGCTGACATTTCTCAAACTTACTCTTCTGTCTGTTCCCCGTAACCTTCGTTCCTCTTTCTCGTGAATACCTGTCTAGCTCAGTAATAATACCAATGCGTACTTGGCTGTCCATGTCATGAGTAGTAATAAAAACTTATTTTGGAATCCAGACATTAATGTTACATATTGCAGTATCCATAATTCCGAGACATGATCTTCGGCTCAGTTTTGTTTCTGGGAGCCTGCGGATATGTTATATTGCTCGTTCTTTCCATCTGCCTGTTCAGGGAGTGATTACAAATAGTCTTCGGGCAAGTAATAACCTGGATGAAATAAAAACGTGGTTCTGTAATTTGATCCGTGTACACTGTATTAACTTTTAAAGGTGTTTCAATCGGCGGGCTTTCGATTGATTCACGGCGGATACGAGTCCGTTTGCTCATCCAGAGAGACATTAGTATTTCTATCGGAAGTTAGCGTTTCTATTGGCAGTGAATTTGCAACTTATGAATCTTCATTCAGGGATTGCGGTATGTATGAAAATATAGTAATAAGAAATGTGATTTTAACATCAACTCTTAATATTGCGTTAGATATTTCTGGAAAAACCCCGTCTCCTCATTGACTCCCTTTGTGCTGAGGTGGAGGCAGGAGAGAAAGGGAAAAAAATAGCGCCAAGAGATCAACGGGTTCATTTTCAAATTTGAAAATGCCCGCCATCACGTATAAAAGAGCAGAACGTTTCACAGAGGAGAATGCATGAGCACTTACACGTTGATTGCTTTTTCGATTACGAAATTAAAGTTCAGACAATTCACTTCACCCCATTCCCGCCTTTACAGCTGAGAAATGCGTCACTGGTGTTCAATCTGTTCTCTCTCTCTCCAGATGCAGGGGATAAAAGACTGAATGTGAACCGAGCAGAGAATAAAGCGCACAGGCTCAGGGACCGTTCCTTACTGTATTCTGCAGCGACTGACTCGTTACTGCACTGGGTCAGACCAGCTCTGAAAGGCATTGTGAATGTAATGTGAGGTCAAACCCGATCGGGATTGACGTCCGTACCGCCATTCTAAACTCACAGGATATGGTAACTAAAAACAGATCATTCAGGCAATAAGAAATCCTGTAGTTCAGGACGCTCATACAATTGCATTTCATGATATAATCTTCCTCTGCTCCCACAGACAGTAACAATATCCAATAAAAAGAAAATAGAAATTTAGCGATGGCAGGTACAACGGCCAGAGCTCTACAAATTAAAAGGCAAGTAATTCAATCAGACAGATTTCAGCTCCTTTCACAGATGCTGTGAGTGGCTCTTAAAAGAGCCTTTGGGTTGTCAGATTCAAGAATGGTCTCTTCATTTTTTAGCAGATCCAGCAGCGGCGGATTTCTTGGGCAGCAGCACGGCCTGGATATTAGGCAGCACCCCGCCCTGAGCGATGGTCACCCCTCCCAGCAGCTTATTGAGCTCCTCGTCGTTGCGCACGGCCAGCTGCAGGTGCCTGGGGATGATGCGGGTCTTCTTGTTGTCCCGGGCCGCGTTGCCGGCCAGCTCCAGGATTTCAGCCGTCAGATACTCCAGCACCGCAGCCAGATAGACCGGCGCTCCGGCACCCACACGCTCAGCATAGTTACCCTTTCTCAGGAGCCTGTGAACACGGCCCACCGGGAACTGCAGGCCAGCCCGGGACGACCGAGACTTCGCCTTGGCGCGACCTTTCCCACTGCCCTTTCCTCTTCCAGACATTGTCACAAATACTTGCACAAAGAATGCTGCACTCCGCCCACATTGCGGACCCTTATACCTTCAGGAGGAATGGTGGGGCGGCCGTTTCTGATTGGTCCCATTGTCCAGCCCCTCCTAATGTTGTTCCAATTCCCAATCAGATATCTGCCTCATTCCCCAATCCGGAGAGGGCACGGGGAGGGGGGCGGAAAGTCCCGGCGCCAAACCATCAACCGCTTTCTTTCCAATTTGAAAATCCCGCCAATTTCCAAACAAAGGAGTACGTTTTACACTTAGAAATGAAGTACAAAAACTGAGTAAGTTTAAAAAACATTAATTCTCATGTTAATTTACTTTGAGTTTACAAATGTGTACTTCACACGGTCTTACTCTCCCAAATTTGCCGACCTGTATCTGTCCATTTCTGATCTTGAGAGTGGATTGTTTTTTAAACCTTGAGAAGAGGCTGAAACAAACGGGCAAGCTGTCTTTTCACTTCACATTTCAATAACACCCCGGCATGTTTATAAAGCAGCACACAACACTCTTCCGGCTCAGTATCGATGGCGAACACGGTGTTTAGATGATGTTTTGAAGTTGTCCTCCCTTATCGGTCTCGATCAGATTCAGCAAAAACCTCCACATTTCAGTCCGGCAGCTGTTTTGGTGTGCTCTCGGATCACTTTGAAAGCCTCTTATCGACAGCCTTTTGTATTCTGAAAAAAGTGGATTAAATCCGCGCATTGTCAAAGTTTTTCAAAATAAAGGGTAAAATACATCAATTCGTGGGACTTGGGCACTTCAGTTTTATTTTAACCCTGGCAAACCAGTGTTATTACTCCAAG
The DNA here is from genome assembly GCF_037043375.1 of Chiloscyllium plagiosum. Lineage (NCBI taxonomy): Eukaryota > Metazoa > Chordata > Chondrichthyes > Orectolobiformes > Hemiscylliidae > Chiloscyllium > Chiloscyllium plagiosum. The sequence continues at coordinate 4,397,562 of NW_028270187.1, read as the reverse complement.
GCCTTTCCCAACTTGAACAATTAAGGTGAAAAATGACTCCACATTGTTTCAGCTGCTCTCTGGAGTTTATGAAGTCGCTACCCCCCCACCCCATCGTCAATTTGCAACGTACTTCTAACAATGACTCACCGGTGCTTAATCTACTGTCAGCTCCTTCCCACGTTTGTGATGTATTTTCATCTCCACCAACCCCCCATTATAAAAGCGAATGCAGTACAAAAAGTTAAAACACCTTATCAGGAATCACATGCACACTAAAACACTTAAAAAAAAAATGGCTCAGCTCGCTCTGGAAAATTGTTAGGTGGCTCTTAAAAGAGCCTTTGAGTTGTGGATGTGTGTGTTTCAGTGTAATACGGTCCCTCACTTGGAGCTGGTGTACTTGGTCACCGCCTTTGTGCCCTCCGACACGGCGTGCTTGGCCAGCTCCCCGGGCAGCAGCAGCCGCACGGCGGTCTGGATCTCCCGGGAGCTGATGGTGCTGCGCTTGTTGTAATGGGCCAGGCGGGAAGCCTCCCCCGCGATGCGCTCGAAAATATCGTTGACGAACGAGTTCATGATGCTCATGGCCTTGGAGGAGATGCCGGTGTCGGGGTGAACCTGCTTCATCACTTTGTAGATGTAGATGGAGTAACTTTCTTTCCTGGACCGTTTCCTCTTCTTACCGCCCTTCGCTGGCGCCTTCTTGATGATTTTCTTCGCGCCCTTCTTGGAGGCTTGCTGTGCTTTCTTCTCATCAGCCATAGCACCGCTCACTTTCAGACACAGAATAAGGGAAAGCGGGCTCGGAGCTCCCTTTTATAGACTGACGACGTCAGCAATGCTAATGAGGGATGTGGTAAATCCGTTTCCCGATTGGGTAGTTTACACCGACTTATTTAACAAAATCTAGTCTCTCTGATTGGTTTATGCGGTATCCAATGTGGATCAGTCAGAATCTGCAACGAAATGTGAAGTGGATGGTGATTCTGTTCCTGTCAGTCTGACTGAGGGAGATTTGTTTTGTGTCTGTGATACAGAAAGTGACTGTGGTATTGGCTCGGTTTCCTTTTGCTCGTTGTTGTGATGATGTGGGAGTGGAAGGGTGTGTTTGCAGCTCTGCATGTCTGTTTCTGGTCCTCTTAATAGGCTGGAATTAACGCAGAACTTGTCACTTTGTGAATAAAAAAACTTCCATCCATTTGAAATAGTGATTACATTTGTTGTCAAGTTACACAGTCAACTGGAACCTGACCGTGAGTGTTTTCTACCCTTGGGGTTGATGTAACTCGTTCTCAATTGCACGGAGTTGAAGAGAAATGAAAAGAAAAAGTTTACATGTAATATTTTTCTTGAGTCACGAGTTGAGTCACGTCTTGACTGTGGGATGAATATATTTCTGAGACCTTGACTGATACTGTGCGCTTTGCAAGTACCTACAGTTAACTGAACCACATTGCTGCACTTTCCATTTAGGCATCTTGCAGTCTCATGTAGGGATTTATAGAATTTCTCAGTCTTATGCGAATACCTGTTAATCAGCAACAGTTAGCATGCTATATATATATGTCACTTAAACTTTGTATCTATCGTGCCCTCATTTGCACATTTGGCATTAACTCAACACCTGTCCACTGAGACTCTGGTCTTCTGTGTAATAGTCAATTAGTGTTACTTCAAGAGAGGTTTTATTCAGTAACCATCAAACACTGATGTAAGCGGTAAAACATTACACGATTTGCCAGCCATTTAGGAATATTTCTCCAATCTGTGTCCCTAGGAGAAAGTGAGGATTGCAGATGCTGGGGATCAGAGGGCTTATGCCCAAAACGTCGAGATGAAGGACCTATGCTCGAAACATCGATTCTCCTGCTCCTCAGATGCAGCCTGACCTGCTGTGCTTTTCCAGCACCACACTCTGACACCAATCTGTGCCCGTCTGTTTCTGGGTTGTATTTTTGTAAACTCTATTTCACAGTCTTTACATGTCAGTATGTTACTGGATTGTAACTCAAACCTTCTTAAGTGTAACTTGTTGTTTTACCCTGTAGGTGTCATCTATTGACATAAGAATGTGTTTCATGTCGTACCTATAATTTTGAATGTACCAGATACCACTTTGGACAGACTCAGGTAGGACTCACTACCCTCCACTCCCATACTCTATGAAAATCAACTTCTGCAAATTGAAGTTGAGTTTGTAATTCTAACTCCAGCATTTCAATAAGGAATAACTCTTTGTACATTGTTACTGACAATATCTGCAATGTCACTGCTGATGTGACATTATTTATACCAGTTTCTAGCTAATCAATAGTTGTATTATATCCTAACAATTTATTACTTTGCAAGTGACTCAGTATTTCATGCTGTAACTGCCAGTTTGTTGTTTCTAATCTTGTGTTTACTCAGTTTCAGTCAATCACTGGCATGTCAGAGAGCAAATATCTCAACATCTCAAAGTTTCTGATGAAATGGATGGTTAATCTTTTTTCACTCCATCCCTGGTATGTCTCGGTAACTTATAACTGAATCGATTAGTATGTGATCTGTGAGCACACACATTTCAGTAAGTTACAGATAAAGTGCATGGTGAATGATGCCTCCCATTCCTGTCATGCAGATACAGTGTCTTTGCTGTAGTTATTAATTAGCATGAGAAGTCTGTGACATTTTCATCAGTCTGTGTGTACTCTGTCATGAGAACAGATCACAAAGGCTTTAGTTATGATCTTCATCTCATTTTGATGTTTAGTGCCCATAACCAAAGCCTCTTATGTATCAAAAAAGATATACGGCTACATTAGCATAAATTAAGCTGATAACCCAACCCCACCTGCTCTCCGTGGAACAGATCAAGGGGAGAATGTTCTACATTTCTTTCTGAGACAGAAGGCTTCCTGTTCAAACCTGTGTCCTCTCTGGATTCTCTCATGAGCAGTGACATACTCCCAGCATCAACTCTGTCAACTCCTTTCAGATCATGTTCTTTTGCCCTAAAGATCACAAATTGTTCTTCAAATCTCCAGTGAGAAAATGCCTAACCATTTTATACTTGCAATGAGAGCCTATATATCAATCTACAGCTCTAAGTTTCTGCAATGTGAATATGAGAGTGCAGGTATCACTCTGTCCCAGTAAGATTCTGCTATGTGCATACTTGAGTGAAGTTATTACCCTATACCTGTTGGTTCCTACTGTGTGAATATGTCAGTTTCTGCTCTGTGAATGTGATAGTTTAATTACCAATCTGTCCATGTCAGTTTCTGCATTGATGAAATGTGAACAAAGTTATCAATGTCTACCTGCCATCTTCTGCTAAGTGAACATGTATTGAAATGTACTTGTTGCTTTCAGTGACACGAAATGCATGTAGTTATCAATCTTTCCCTGTCAGTTTCTGCTTTGTGAATGTATTGATGTAGTTATACATCTGTACTGATGAAGAGGCTTTTAACCAAAACGTCAATTCTCCTGCTCCTTGGATGCTTCCTGACCTGCTGTGCTTTTCCAGCATCACACTCTCAAGTCTAATCTCCATCATCTACAGTCCTGACATTTGCCCATCCATCGGCAGTTTCTGATCTGTGAATATGGAAGTATAGTTATTGATCTGCCCATCAGTTTCTCCAATTTGAATATGACAACCTATTTATCTATCTCTCCCAGTCAGTTTCTGTGATGTGAAGATGACAATCCAATTATCTATATGCCCCTGTCAGATTCTGCTGTGTGAATAGGAGTGTGTCATTATCAGTCCTTACCTGTCAGCTTTTGCAACGTCAATGTGATTTTAGTTATCAATCTGCCTCATTAGGTTCTAGGTGAATATAAGAATGTAGTTATCATATACCTGTGAGATTCTGCTCTGGGAATATGTGAGTGTATTATCAAAATTTACCTGTCTGTTTCTGCAATGTGAATGTGTTTGTGCGATCATCAGTCTATCCCTGACAGCTTCAACTATATGAATGGATGAGTGCATCTGTACCTGAAAGTATCTTTACCTGTCAGTTTGTGTTCTGTGAATAAGTGAGTGTACTTACACATTTGTCTCTGTTTAACATGACACTTGCAGAAACTGCAGGAGCTCTTTTTACTTCAAATCTCTGTTGCTCAACATGAATAAGATTTTATCTATTGCCATCACCAGGGTGGCATGGTGGCACAGTGGTGCCAGGGAAACAGATTCAATTCCAGCCTTGGTTCATTACCTGTGTGCAGTTTGCATGTTCTTCCCATGTCTGCATGAGTTTCCTCTGGGTGCTCCTGTTTCTTTGCATGGTCCAAACATGTGCAGGTTTGCTGGATTAGCCATGGTAAATTGTCCAGTAGTATTCAAGGATGTGCAATGTCAGAGGGTTAACTATGGTAAATGAGGAGTTATGGGGATAGGATGAAGTCTACACCTGGCTGGGATCCACTTTGGTACTTTGGTGAGTTGTTGCTGGGGGTTGGGCCAAATGAACTCTATCTTCACCGGAGAAATTTTATGTACTGTTTTCAGTCTCTGACAGCATAAAGCAGTTTGGATAATTTCCACAACTTTTATTCTATGGTACAGGTTATGATTGTCAATTGCCTTTACCTCCTTGACTCTGAAGAACAGCACAGATCTGTTCTATAACCATGTGTTGGGATTTCATTTGCCTGTGAATTCTACAGGTGCAAACAGTCAAAGAAAATAAAGGCAATTCTTCAAAGACTGCAATTTCTCCCCAGACGTGATCGACGATGCCTTCCACCGCATCTCCTCCACTTCCCGCTCCTCTGCCCCTGAGCCCCACCCCTCCAATCACAACCAGGACAGAACCCCACTGGTCCTCACCTACCACCCCGCCAACCTCCATATACATCGTATCATCCGTCGTCATTTCCACCACCTCCAACCGGATCCCATCACCAGGGATATATTTCCCTCCCCTCCCCTATCAGCGTTCCGAAAAGACCACTCCCTCCGTGACTCCCTCGTCAGGTCCATACCACCCACCAACCCAACCTCCACTCCCGGCACCTTCCTCTGCAACCGCAAGAAATGCAAAACTTATGCCCACACCTCCTCCCTTACTTCCCTCCAAGGCCCCAAGGGATCCTTCCATATCCACCACAAATTCACCTGCACCTCCACACACATCATTTACTGCATCCGCTGCACCCGATGTGGCCTCCTCTATATTGGGGAGACAGGCCGCCTACTTGTGGAACGTTTCAGAGAACACCTCTGGGACATCCAGACCAACCAACCCAACCACCCCGTGGCTCAACACTTTAACTCCCCCTCCCACTCCACCAAGGACATGCAGGTCCTTGGACTCCTCCATCGCCAGACCATAGCAACACGACAGCTGGAGGAAGAGCGCCTCATCTTCCTCCTAGGAACCCTCCAACCACAAGTGATGAACTCAGATTTCTCCAGTTTCCTCATTTCTCCTCCTCCCACCTTGTCTCAGTCCCAACTCTCGAACTCAGCACCACCTTCCTAACCTGCAATCTTCTTCCTGACCTCTCCGCCCCCACCCCCACTCTGGCCTATCACCCTCACCTTATCACCCTCATCTTAACCTTCTTCCACCTATCGCATTTCCAATGCCCCTCCCCCAAGTCCCTCCTCCCTACCTTTTTATCTTAACCTGCTTGGCACACTTTCCTCATTCAGGTAGAGAGTACTTCCCAAGTACACAAACCGTGTAAGTGAATGGAAGAAACAAGATGAGTTCTGCACACTCAGAAGAACAAACAGTTGCAGACTGCACCAGTTATTGTCCTTATTCATGTAAGGAAGGACTTGAAGGAAACTGATAATTTCTGGACATATCAAAGAATGAGATGGTGCCAATACACAGTGGGTACAGAATAATTTGCAACGTACAGAAATACTGCCAGGTTTCTAGGTCTATTGGCAAAAATGGAAAAGTCATGACCTCAAAGATCTCGCAGTTGGGAGAACTAGCATTTCATTAAACAAGGTATCCAGGACAGTTTGAGAGTGAAGGATGTCAGTCCAAGTTTACAAGTGAACTTCCTATAGATTTTAAATGCATAGTATCACCTTGGTCATTCGAAAATACTGAACCTACTGCATGTTCACAATGTATTCTACTTAGGTAGGGAAAGAAGTAAATAAAAATCCAGACTAATTATTCATCCAGTTATCTCACCATGGCTTAAACATGCTGTCTGACTCTCTGACTGTATGTAATTCTTGTTGTCCAAACTGGAGGAATTAAATAGCAGACCAAGTGCCAGACTGAAACAAATATTGCAATTTAATTTGTTTCCACAAGGCAAAAACAGAACACATCTCAGACAAAATGACTGAATAAATATTTTGTTTTCAGAAGTCCAAAGGGAAATCAAACATTGACATGAAAAGGTACACGTTTAAACAGATATCCAGAGATTATTGGACACAATGAAAAAACTCTCATACTGGTCTTGTTATAAACATGTGAACAATAAATTCAAAGTACACATTCAGACCAGAGACTGACCAATCCAGAAAATACCTTACAATCATAAACTTACCATCGGATAAAAGTTGTGGAAATTATACGGCCCCATTCCCCATTATTTTGCATTGACCCCTGATTGATGCACCTAACCACACATCCCGGAACATTATGAGCAGTCAGCATGGCCAATTCACCTCCCTGCATGTCTTTGAATTGTGAGAGAAAAACTGAGCACCCGGAGGAAATCCACTCAGACAAGGGGAGAATGTGCAAAGCCCGCACAGACAGTCGTGCGAAACTGGATTCGCTGAGGCAGCAGTGCTAACCACTGAGAAAAATGGCAAGCTCAGTGTTAATTCCAGCCCAGAGAGAGGACCAGAAACAGACATGCGGAGCTAGAAACACACCCTTCCACTCCCACATCATCACAACAACGAGAGAAGGAAACCGAGCCAATACCACCATCACTTTCTGTGTCACAGACAATCTGACTTTCTCAGTCAGACTGACAGCAACAGAATCACCGTCCACTTCACATTTCATTTTTTAAATTTATCTTTTTTTTTTCCCATACTACCACCTAAGTGCGGTCGTGCTTATTTTTTCCCAGCACCCATGGTGTGTGTGTGTGTGCAGGTGTGAGACATAGTGAAAGACACAAAGTGCACGAATCTCTATTCAAATTCCACCTCCACGAAGATAGGAAAACACCCGGGTGGCCAGTGACAAACACTGCCCTTCACATCAAAGGACAGTGAAGGGGAGGGTAGGGACTAAATCAAAATAGAGTTGGGGGAATTCACATTTCATTTTTTTTTCCTTTATTTTCTTTTTTTTCTTTTTTTCTTTTCTCATTAACCCCCACACTACCACCTAAGTGCGGTAGTGCTTATTTTATCCCCAGCACCCATGGTGTGTGTGTGCAGGTGGGAGACACAGTGAAAGACACAAAGTGCATGAATCTTTATTCAATTTCCACCACCAGGAAGATAGGAAAACACCCGGGTGGCCAGTGACAAACACTGCCCTTCACATCAAAGGGCAATGCTGTGTGATCAAAACAGTGAAGGGGAGGGTAGGGACTAAATCAAAATAGAGTTGGAGGGACTTAATATTTCATTTTTTTTTCTTTTTTTTTCCTTATTTCTTTTTCTTTTTTTTTATTTCTCTATTTAACCCGCACACTACCACCTAAGTGCGGTAGTGCTTATTTTTTTTTCCCCAGCACCCATGGTGCGTGTGTGCAGGTGTGAGACACAGCGAAAGACACAAAGTGCACAAATCTTTATTCAATTTCCACCGCCAGGAAGATAGGAAAACACCCGTGTGGCCAGTGAGAAACACTGCCCTTCACATCAAAGGGCAGTGCTGTGTGATCAAAACAGTGAAGGGGAGGGTAGGGACTAAATCAAAATAGAGTTGGAGGGACTTAATATTTCATTTTTTTTTCTTTTTTTTTCCTTATTTCTTTTTCTTTTTTTTTATTTCTCTATTTAACCCGCACACTACCACCTAAGTGCGGTAGTGCTTATTTTTTTTTCCCCAGCACCCATGGTGCGTGTGTGCAGGTGTGAGACACAGCGAAAGACACAAAGTGCACAAATCTTTATTCAATTTCCACCGCGAGGAAGATAGGAAAACACCCGTGTGGCCAGTGAGAAACACTGCCCTTCACATCAAAGGGCAGTGCTGTGTGATCAAAACAGTGAAGGGGAGGGTAGGGACTAAATCAAAATAGAGTTGGAGGGACTTCACATTTCATTTTTTTTTCCTTTTTTTTTCCTTATTTCTTTTTCTTTTTTTTATTTTTTTTCCCACACTACCACCTAAGTGCGGTAGTGCTTACTTTTTTCCCCCAGCACCCATGGTGTGTGTGTGCAGGTGGGAGACACAGTGGAAGACACAAAGTGCACGAATCTTTATTCAATTTCCACCACCAGGAAGATAGGAAAACACCCGAGTGGCCAGTGACAAGCACTGCCCTTCACATCAAGGGACAGTGCTGTGTGATCAAAACAGTGAAGGGGAGGGTAGGGACTAAATCAAAATAGAATTGGAGGGAGAAATGATGCACTCCACTCCCTGCGGCGCCCACCTCTCCCTGAACAACTCCAGGGTGTTGGTGGACACGGCATGCTCCTTCTCCAAGGACACCCGGGCTCTAACGTAACCGCGGAAGAGGGGCAGGCAATCGGCCCTAACGACCCCCTCCACGGCCCGCTGCCTGGACCTGTTGATGGCCAGTTTGGCCAGGCCCAGGAGCAGACCCAGGAGGAGGTCTTCAGACCTGCCCTCCTTCCTCCGTACCGGGTGCCCAAAGATCAGGAGCGTGGGACTGAAGTGCAGCCAAAAACAGAGGAGAAGGCTTTTAAGGAAATCAAAAAGGGAGTGCAAACGCCCACACCCAATATAGACGTGGTCCACAGACTCCACAGCACCACAGAACAAGCAGTTGGGCTGGGAGTCCGTGAACCACCGCAATCTGCGGTTGCAGGGGACTGCTGAGTGCAGCACCCTCCACCCCAGATCCCCGAGACCAAGGGGGAGGACTCCCGCATAGAGAGCCCTCCACTGGGGATCCCCACCGCCCGGTGGCAAATGGGCACGCCAAGGCGTGTCCGGACGGTGGATGAGGGAGAAGAGGTGGATGGTGTGCAGCAGCAGTCGATACAGGGCTCTCCTTTTCACCTCCCGAAACAAAACAAAATTAAAATTCCGGAGGCGGCTCAGGTTGTGGGGCACAGGCTCCCGCGGGAAGTACGGGACCTTGGGGCCAATGTGAAATTCCGTCCGGGCTGGGGTGAGCGCGGACGGGATCCCACCGCACACCTGAGCGTCCTCCAACTGGTGCACTACGTCGGGTCCGAGCACCGCCGTTTTGAGGCGTCGGATGGCGGTGGCCACGTACTGGACGTCTACCGCTGCCCTGCCTGCTATGTCCTGCGGCAGCGTCCAGCCCAGGCCCCCGGCACCCAGCACGTCCCCGACCCTGGTCACCCTCGCCGCCGCAGCCCTCCCCTCCGACAGCCACTCGAACCCGCGAGTACGGAGGTGCGGATTCCTGAGCAACAGCTCCCTGACGACAGCCGCTACTCCAGCCGGAGGGTAGGCGCGACGCGATTCGACCATGTTCCAGACAGTGATCAGGTCCTGGTAAAAGACAGGCAGCGTCTTGAGGGCGACCTCCAAACCGTCACGGTCGACGAACAGGAGCGGCGTGTCGGAGTTGAGGTTACGCACCTGGCGGAAAAAATACGTCGCCAGGGCGCACCACCTAGGAGGAGGCTCGATGTAAAGGTATCGCCGCAAGGTCTGAAGGCGGAACGTCGCGACCTGGGTGCGGACGCACACCAGCGACTGACTGCCCTCCTCAATAGGGAGACTCAGAACCTGCGCGGCGACCCAGTGCATCTTTTTGTCCCAGAAGAAATCGACCAACGTTCTCTGGATGTCAGCGACAAAGCCAGGAGGAGGGACCAAAGTGACCAGCCGGTACCACAGCATGGCGGCCACCAGCTGGTTTATGACCAGCACTCGACTCCTGTAAGATAGCACTCGGAGCAGTCCTGTCCAGCGGCCTAGGCGAGCCGAGACTTTGGCCTCCAGCTCCTGCCAGTTGGCCGGCCAGGATTCCTCAGCCGGGACGAGGTAGACCCCCAGGTAGAGGAGATGGGTGGTACTCCAGCTGAAAGTCCATAACTCCTCCGGCAGAGAGTCCACCCGCCACGGGCCGACCAGTAGTCCGGAACATTTGGCCCAGTTGATCCTGGCGGAAGACGCCGCCGAGTACACGGCCTGGCACTCGCGCATCCTCCCCAGGTCAGCCGGGTCGGTGAAAGTGAGGAGCACGTCGTCGGCGTAGGCCGAGAGGACCACCCCCGTGCCCGCGCCGCGCAGAACCAGCCCCGACAACCTCCTCCGCAAGAGGCGCAGGAAAGGCTCCACGCACAGGGAATACAGCTGGCCGGACAGGGGGCAGCCTTGACGCACTCCTCTCCCGAAGCGAAGGGGCGCCGTCAGGGACCCGTTAACTTTAACTAGATACTCTGCGGCGGCGTACAAAAGTCGGATCCGGGCGACGAACTGCGTCCCGAACCCGAATGCCCGCAGAGTCCCGAGCAGGTACTAGTGATCGACCCTGTCGAACGCCTTCTCCTGGTCGAGAGACAGGAAGGCGCTCGGCAGACAAGCCCGTCGACAGAAATGGATCAGGTCCCGGACCAGGTGGACGTTATCGTGTATCCTCCGGCCCGGGACCGTGTAGGACTGGTCCGGGTGAATCATGTGGGCCAGCACAGAGGCCAGGCGAGACGACAACACCCTGGCAAAGATTTTGTAGTCCGTGCTGAGGAGGGAGACCGGACGCCAGTTCTTCAAAGAACGAAGGTCCCCCTTCTTTGGCAGCAGGACGATGACTGCCCTGCGCCAAGAAAGGGGCAGCAGTCCGGCATTTAGGCACTCCCCCAGGACCTGTGCGTAGTCGCTCCCCAGGACGTCCCAGAACGCCCTGAAGAACTCCACAGTCAGCCCGTCCAGCCCCGGAGTTTTGCCCCTCGAGAGCCGGTCGAGGGCGCCGGTCAGCTCCTGTAAGGTGACAGGAGCGTCGAGCCTTCCGGCGTCCTCCGGGCTGAGCTGCGGCAGGTCCTCCCACAGAACTCTGCGAGCATCCTCGCTGGACGGATCCGGAGAGAACAGAGCCGTGTAATAGTTCCGGACGTGGGCCCTGACGCCCTCCGGATCCGAGACGAGGGACCCGTCGTCGGCCAGCAGCACGAGGAGCTGCTGACGGGTGCCACGCCTTTTTTCCAGCGAGTAGAAGAAGGGGGAGCCGCGGTCCAGGTCCTGGAGGAGCTGGATCCGCGACCTCACGTACGCGCCCCGAGCCCCGACGAGCTGCAGGTCCCGGAGCGCGGCCTTCTTCTCTTCGTACGCCCCGCGCAGGGCCGGGTCCGCGTCGGGCTGACCGAGGCGTGACTCCAGGTCGAGCAACTCCCTCTCCAACTCCCGGATCCTGGATTTCCGCCTCTTCGTCGACCCCCTCGCGTACTCCTGACAGAAGACGCGGACGTGAGCCTTGCCCACGTCCCACCATAGCCTCAGGGAGGGGAAGCTTCCCCGCTTCCTTCTCCAGCCGGCCCAGAAACGACGAAACGAGTCCCGGAACCGCTCGTCCTCCAGCAGCAGGTTGTTAAAGTGCCAGTACGCGGAACCCAGCCTGGCGCCGAACGGAAGGAGTTCCGCCCACACCAGGTGGTGGTCCGTGCACGACACCTGCCGCGTGGAGGCCTTCGGAAAACAGGAGGCGTACGCCCGCGAAACGTACAGGCGGTCGATTCTGGACGCTCCGACCCCAGGCCTCACGAAGGTGAAGGCGATGGAGTCGGGATGGAGATTCCGCCAGACGTCCACCAGGTCGAAGGACTTGACCAAGTCCCCCAACCTCTTCCCCGACGCGCAGCCAGTGCGGGCACCGCCGTGGTCCCTGCCCTCGAGGACGCAGTTAAAATCTCCCCCGAGGACGACGCACTGGTTCTCGTCGATGGAAGCGAGATGAGCGGACACTTCTTCGAAGAAGCTCGCTTGCCTCGGCCCGGCCAGGGGAGCGTAGACGTTCACCAAGTGAAGCACCGCGCCCCCCAACCGAACCGTCAGGTGAAGCAAACGGCCTGGCACCGGCTCCCTGACCCCCAAGATCTCCGGCTGAAAATGCGGGGCCAACAGGATAGCCACCCCGCCAGATCTGCGGGTGAGGTGACTCATGTAGACCCCCCCTCGCCACTCCAGGAGCCAGGTGGCTTCATCTCCCGGGGTAGTGTGGGTTTCTTGCAGGAAGCACACCGCATACCTCCCGTCCCGAAGGACCGAGAGGGTCTGGAATCTGCGCTGCGACTCCCTGCTGCCGTTGATGTTGAGGCTGGCTATAGTCGTCTCCATGTCGGAAGCTTTGTGCAACCACCACCGGTACAATTAAAAAACCCGTATAAATTTACAGGGAGGACGAGGGAGGGGCACTGAAGTCCCTCGCCCTCACCAGGAGTGCCCCCAGGAAGTTCCTGACTCGCTTTCGCTCGTTAATGTCGAGCCCAGGCGCCTGGCGGGCAGCGAGGGTCAACCAGTAAACCTTTTCAAAAGAGCTCCAGCGGTCGAGCGCCAGTTGGGCTCTGTCCCGGCGACTCCGAGTTTCCTCGACAAATTCCCGGAGTTCCTCGAGGGGGATGAGGGGGAGATCGGTGGGGGGCACCCGGGACTCAAAAAAGTCACTGCAGACGGAGTCCGCGTCGTCCCCGGTGTCCGCCACCGATCCCAAACCCTCCTCCGGGTGGTCGCCCTCGGTCACCGACCCCTCCCGCACCGAGAGGATGGGGGCTGGTCCGGCGCCGCCAACCGGCCTCAAACCCCCGGCGACCCCACCCCCAGGGTCACCGGCGGTACCTTCCTCGGCGCACCCCTTCCCGGAACGCCCCGAGTTCGGGTAGTCGGGCGGCAGAGGCTCGGGGCCCCGCTCCTCTCCCGACACCGGGACGCCTGGCTCCTCGGGGAAAAGGTCATCCCCCAGGAAAAGGTCATCCCCCAGGGCCAAGGCCCCCGGAAAAACAGTCTGGGAGGGAGGAGCGAGGATAACACCCTCCTCCCCTCCACCGCTCGATGACCCAGCAGAGGGTCCTCCGTCGTCGCCCGCACCACGGCCCTCGTGGTCATCGAGGTGCTCCCCAGGGGCCGGAGGAGTCGAGGCAGCAGGAGGCCCTGCTGTAGCCCCCGGGGGTTTGGGCGAGTCGGGCCGCGGTGCGGGACAGTCGAGGGGCACCGTTGGTTCGTCCCCCGGAGAGGGGCAGCACCGCCGGCGCGCTGCAGGAGAGTCCCTCCCCTCCGAGGGCCGGTGCCTCTTCCCCAGAGAGACCGGGGGGGATTTATTTTTTATTTTTTTTTTTTTTTCTTTTTCTTTTTTTTTCCAGAGAGACCGGGGGGGATTTTTTTTTTTTTTTTTTTTTTTTTTTTCCCCTTTAACCCCCACACTACCACCTAAGTGCGGTAGTGCTTATTTTTTCCCCAGCACCCATGGTGTGTGTGTGCAGGTGTGAGACACAGTGAAAGACACAAAGTGCACCAATCTTTATTCAATTTCCACCACCAGGAAGATAGGAAAACACCCGGGTGGCCAGTGACAAACACTGCCCTTCGCATCAAAGGGCAGTGCTGTGTGATCAAAACAGTGAAGGGGTGGGTGGGGACTAAATCAAAATAGAGTTGGAGGGAGAAATGATGCACTCCACTCCCTGCGGCGCCCACCTCTCCCTGAACAACTCCAGGGTGTTGGTGGACACTGCGTGCTCCTTCTCCAAGGACACCCGGGCTCTAACGTAACCGCGGAAGAGGGGCAGGCAGTCGGCCCTAACGACCCCCTCCACGGCCCGCTGCCTGGAACTGTTGATGGCCAGCTTGGCCAGGCCCAGGAGCAGACCCACGAGGAGGTCTTCAGACCTGCCCTCCCTCCTCCGTACCGGGTGCCCAAAGATCAGGAGCGTGGGACTGAAGTGCAGCCAAAAACAGAGGAGAAGGTTTTTAAGGAAATCAAAAAGGGAGTGCAAACGCCCACACCCAATATATACATGGTCCACGGACTCCACAGCGCCACAGAACAAGCAGTTGGGCTGGGAGTCCGTGAACCACCGCAATCTGCGGTTGCAGGGGACTGCTGCGTGCAGCACCCTCCACCCCAGATCCCCGAGAGAAAGGGGGAGGACTCCCGCGTAGAGAGCCCTCCACTGGGGATCCCCACCGCCCGGTGGCAAATGGGCACGCCAAGGCGTGTCCGGACGGTGGATGAGGGAGAAGAGGTGGACGGTGTGCAGCAGCAGTCTGTACAGGGCTCTCCTGTTCACCTCCCTAAACGAAACAAAGTTAAAATTTCGGAGGCGGCTCAGGTTGTGGGGCACAGGCTCCCGCGGGAAGTACGGGACCTTGGGGCCAATGTGAAATTCCGTCCGGGCTGGGGTGAGCTCGGACGGGATCCCACCGCACACCTGAGCGTCCTCCAACTGGTGTACTACGTCGGGTCCGAGCACCGCCGTTTTGAGGCGTCGGATGGCGGTGGCCACGTACTGGACGTCTACCGCCGCCCTGCCTGCTATGTCCTGCGGCAGCGTCCAGCCCAGGCCCCCGGCACCCAGCACGTCCCCGACCCTGGTCACCCTCGCCGCCGCGGCCCTCTCCTCCGACAGCCACTCGAACCCGCGAGTACGGAGGTGCGGATTCCTGAGCAACGGCTCCCTGACGACAGCCGCTACTCCAGCCGGAGGGTAGGCGCGACGCGATTCGACCATGTTCCAGACAGTGATCAGGTCCTGGTAAAAGACAGGCAGCGTCTTGAGGGCGACCTGCAAACCGTCACGGTCGACGAACAGGAGCTGCGTGTCGTAGTTGAGGTTACGCACCTGGCGGAAAAAATACGTCGCCAGGGCGCACCATCTAGGAGGAGGCTCGACGTAAAGGTATCGCCGCAAGGTCTGAAGGCGGAACGTCGCGACCTGGGTGCGGGCGCACACCAGCGACTGACCGCCCTCCTCAATAGGGAGACTCAGAGCCTGCGCGGCGACCCAGTGCATCTTTTTGTCCCAGAAGAAATCGACCAACGTTCTCTGGATGCCAGCGACAAAGCCAAGAGGAGGGACCAAAGTGACCAGCCGGTACCACAGCATGGCGGCCACCAGCTGGTTTATGACCAGCACTCGACTCCTGTAAGATAGCACTCGGAGCAATCCTGTCCAGCGGCCTAGGCGAGCCGAGACTTTGGCCTCCAGCTCCTGCCAGTTGGCCGGCCAGGATTCCTCGGCCGGGCTGAGGTAGACCCCCAGGTAGAGGAGATGGGTGGTACTCCAGCTGAACCCCCGTAACTCCTCCGGCAGAGAGTCCACCCGCCACGGGCCGACCAGTAGTCCGGAACATTTGGCCCAGTTGATCCTGGCGGAAGACGCCGCCGAGTACACGGCCTGGCACTCGCGCATCCTCCCCAGGTCAGCCGGGTCGGTGAAAGTGAGGAGCACGTCGTCGGCGTAGGCCGAGAGGACCACCCCCGTGCCCGCGCCGCGCAGAACCAGCCCCGACAACCTCCTCCGCAAGAGGCGCAGGAAAGGCTCCACGCACAGGGAATACAGCTGGCCGGACAGGGGGCAGCCTTGACGCACTCCTCTCCCGAAGCGAAGGGGCGCCGTCAGGGACCCGTTAACTTTAACCAGACACTCTGCGGCGGCGTACAAAAGTCGGATCCGGGCGACGAACTGCGCCCCGAACCCGAATGCCCGCAGAGTCCCGAGCAGGTACTCGTGATCGACCCTGTCGAACGCCTTCTCCTGGTCGAGAGACAGGAAGGCGCTCGGCAGACCAGCCCGTCGACAGAAATGGATCAGGTCCCGGACCAGGTGGACGTTATCGTGTATCCTCCGGCCCGGGACCGTGTAGGACTGGTCCGGGTGGATCATGTGGGCCAGCACGGAGGCCAGGCGAGAAGACAACACCCTGGCGAAGATTTTGTAATCCGTGCCGAGGAGGGAGACCGGACGCCAGTTCTTTAAGGAACGAAGGTCCCCCTTCTTTGGCAGCAGGACGATGACCGCCCTGCGCCAAGAAAGGGGCAGCTGTCCGGCATTTAAACACTCCCCCAGGACCTGTGCGTAGTCGCTCCCCAGGACGTCCCAGAACGCCCTGAAGAACTCCACAGTCAGCCCGTCCAGCCCCGGGGTTTTGCCCCTCGAGAGCCGGTCGAGGGCGCCGGTCAGCTCCTCCAAAGTGACGGGAGCGTCGAGCCTTCCGGCGTCCTCCGGGCCGAGCTGCGGCAGGTCCTCCCACAGAACTCTGCGAGCATCCTCGCTGGACGGATCCGGAGAGAACAGGGCTGTGTAATAGTTTCGGACGTGGGCCCTGACGCCCTCCGGATCCGAGACGAGGGACCCGTCGTCGGCCAGCAGCACAAGGAGCTGCTGACGGGTGCCACGCCTTTTTTCCAGCGAGTAGAAGAAGGGGGAGCCGCGGTCCAGGTCCTGGAGGAGCTGGATCCGCGACCTCACGTACGCGCCCCGAGCCCCGACGAGCTGCAGGTCCCGGAGCGCGGCCTTCTTCTCTTCGTACACCCCGCGCAGGGCCGGGTCCGCGTCGGGCTGACCGAGGCGTGACTCCAGGTCGAGCAACTCCCTCTCCAACTCCCCGATCCTGGATTTCCGCCTCTTCGTCGACCCCCTCGCGTACTCCTGACAGAAGACGCGGACGTGAGCCTTGCCCACGTCCCACCATAGCCTCAGGGAGGGGAAGCTTCCCCGCTTCCTTCTCCAGCCGGCCCAGAAGCGACGAAACGAGTCCCGGAACCGCTCGTCCTCCAGCAGCAGGTTGTTAAAGTGCCAGTACGCGGAGCCGAGCCTGGCGCCGAACGGAAGGAGTTCCGCCCACACCAGGTGGTGGTCCGTGCACGACACCTGCCGCATGGAGGCCTTCGGGAAACAGGAGGCGTACGCCCGCGAAACGTACAGGCGGTCGATTCTGGACACTCCGACCCCAGGCCTCACGAAGGTGAAGGCGATGGAGTCGGGATGGAGATTCCGCCAGACGTCCACCAGGTCGAAGGACTTGACCAAGTCCCCCAACCTCTTCCCTGACGCGCGGTCAGTGCGGGCACCGCCGTGGTCCCTGCCCTCGAGGACGCAATTAAAATCTCCCCCGAGGACGACGCACTGGCCCTCGTCGATGGAAGCGAGATGAGCGGACACTTCTTGGAAGAAGCTCGCTTGCCTCGGCCCGGCCGGGGGAGCGTAGACGTTCACCAAGTGAAGCACCGCGCCCCCCAGCCGAACCGTCAGGTGAAGCAAACGGCCTGGCACCGGCTCCCTGACCCCCAAGATCTCCGGCTGAAAATGCGGGGCCAACAGGATAGCCACCCCGCCAGATCTGCGGGTGAGGTGACTCATGTAGACCCCCCCTCGCCACTCCAGGAGCCAGGTGGCTTCATCTCCCGGGGTAGTGTGGGTTTCTTGCAGGAAGCACACCGCATACCTCCCGTCCCGAAGGACCGAGAGGGTCTGGAATCTGCGCTGCGACTCCCTGCTGCCGTTGATGTTGAGGCTGGCTATAGTCGTCTCCATGTCGGAAGCTTTGTGCAACCACCACCGGTACAATTAAAAAACCCGTATAAATTTACAGGGAGGACGAGGGAGGGGCACTGAAGTCCCTCGCCCTCACCAGGAGTGCCCCCAGGAAGTTCCTGACTCGCTTTCGCTCGTTAATGTCGAGCCCAGGCGCCTGGCGGGCAGCGAGGGTCAACCAGTAAACCTTTTCAAAAGAGCTCCAGCGGTCGAGCGCCAGTTGGGCTCTGTCCCGGCGACTCCGAGTTTCCTCGACAAATTCCCGGAGTTCCTCGAGGGGGATGAGGGGGAGATCGGTGGGGGGCACCCGGGACTCAAAAAAGTCACTGCAGACGGAGTCCGCGTCGTCCCCGGTGTCCGCCACCGATCCCAAACCCTCCTCCGGGTGGTCGCCCTCGGTCACCGACCCCTCCCGCACCGAGAGGATGGGGGCTGGTCCGGCGCCGCCAACCGGCCTCAAACCCCCGGCGACCCCACCCCCAGGGTCACCGGCGGTACCTTCCTCGGCGCACCCCTTCCCGGAACGCCCCGAGTTCGGGTAGTCGGGCGGCAGAGGCTCGGGGCCCCGCTCCTCTCCCGACACCGGGACGCCTGGCTCCTCGGGGAAAAGGTCATCCCCCAGGAAAAGGTCATCCCCCAGGGCCAAGGCCCCCGGAAAAACAGTCTGGGAGGGAGGAGCGAGGATAACACCCTCCTCCCCTCCACCGCTCGATGACCCAGCAGAGGGTCCTCCGTCGTCGCCCGCACCACGGCCCTCGTGGTCATCGAGGTGCTCCCCAGGGGCCGGAGGAGTCGAGGCAGCAGGAGGCCCTGCTGTAGCCCCCGGGGGTTTGGGCGAGTCGGGCCGCGGTGCGGGACAGTCGAGGGGCACCGTTGGTTCGTCCCCCGGAGAGGGGCAGCACCGCCGGCGCGCTGCAGGAGAGTCCCTCCCCTCCGAGGGCCGGTGCCTCTTCCCCAGAGAGACCGGGGGGGATTTATTTTTTATTTTTTTTTTTTTTTCTTTTTCTTTTTTTTTCCAGAGAGACCGGGGGGGATTTTTTTTTTTTTTTTTTTTTTTTTTTTTTTCCCCTTTAACCCCCACACTACCACCTAAGTGCGGTAGTGCTTATTTTTTCCCCAGCACCCATGGTGTGTGTGTGCAGGTGTGAGACACAGTGAAAGACACAAAGTGCACCAATCTTTATTCAATTTCCACCACCAGGAAGATAGGAAAACACCCGGGTGGCCAGTGACAAACACTGCCCTTCGCATCAAAGGGCAGTGCTGTGTGATCAAAACAGTGAAGGGGTGGGTGGGGACTAAATCAAAATAGAGTTGGAGGGAGAAATGATGCACTCCACTCCCTGCGGCGCCCACCTCTCCCTGAACAACTCCAGGGTGTTGGTGGACACTGCGTGCTCCTTCTCCAAGGACACCCGGGCTCTAACGTAACCGCGGAAGAGGGGCAGGCAGTCGGCCCTAACGACCCCCTCCACGGCCCGCTGCCTGGAACTGTTGATGGCCAGCTTGGCCAGGCCCAGGAGCAGACCCACGAGGAGGTCTTCAGACCTGCCCTCCCTCCTCCGTACCGGGTGCCCAAAGATCAGGAGCGTGGGACTGAAGTGCAGCCAAAAACAGAGGAGAAGGTTTTTAAGGAAATCAAAAAGGGAGTGCAAACGCCCACACCCAATATATACATGGTCCACGGACTCCACAGCGCCACAGAACAAGCAGTTGGGCTGGGAGTCCGTGAACCACCGCAATCTGCGGTTGCAGGGGACTGCTGCGTGCAGCACCCTCCACCCCAGATCCCCGAGAGAAAGGGGGAGGACTCCCGCGTAGAGAGCCCTCCACTGGGGATCCCCACCGCCCGGTGGCAAATGGGCACGCCAAGGCGTGTCCGGACGGTGGATGAGGGAGAAGAGGTGGACGGTGTGCAGCAGCAGTCTGTACAGGGCTCTCCTGTTCACCTCCCTAAACGAAACAAAGTTAAAATTTCGGAGGCGGCTCAGGTTGTGGGGCACAGGCTCCCGCGGGAAGTACGGGACCTTGGGGCCAATGTGAAATTCCGTCCGGGCTGGGGTGAGCTCGGACGGGATCCCACCGCACACCTGAGCGTCCTCCAACTGGTGTACTACGTCGGGTCCGAGCACCGCCGTTTTGAGGCGTCGGATGGCGGTGGCCACGTACTGGACGTCTACCGCCGCCCTGCCTGCTATGTCCTGCGGCAGCGTCCAGCCCAGGCCCCCGGCACCCAGCACGTCCCCGACCCTGGTCACCCTCGCCGCCGCGGCCCTCTCCTCCGACAGCCACTCGAACCCGCGAGTACGGAGGTGCGGATTCCTGAGCAACGGCTCCCTGACGACAGCCGCTACTCCAGCCGGAGGGTAGGCGCGACGCGATTCGACCATGTTCCAGACAGTGATCAGGTCCTGGTAAAAGACAGGCAGCGTCTTGAGGGCGACCTGCAAACCGTCACGGTCGACGAACAGGAGCTGCGTGTCGTAGTTGAGGTTACGCACCTGGCGGAAAAAATACGTCGCCAGGGCGCACCATCTAGGAGGAGGCTCGACGTAAAGGTATCGCCGCAAGGTCTGAAGGCGGAACGTCGCGACCTGGGTGCGGGCGCACACCAGCGACTGACCGCCCTCCTCAATAGGGAGACTCAGAGCCTGCGCGGCGACCCAGTGCATCTTTTTGTCCCAGAAGAAATCGACCAACGTTCTCTGGATGCCAGCGACAAAGCCAAGAGGAGGGACCAAAGTGACCAGCCGGTACCACAGCATGGCGGCCACCAGCTGGTTTATGACCAGCACTCGACTCCTGTAAGATAGCACTCGGAGCAATCCTGTCCAGCGGCCTAGGCGAGCCGAGACTTTGGCCTCCAGCTCCTGCCAGTTGGCCGGCCAGGATTCCTCGGCCGGGCTGAGGTAGACCCCCAGGTAGAGGAGATGGGTGGTACTCCAGCTGAACCCCCGTAACTCCTCCGGCAGAGAGTCCACCCGCCACGGGCCGACCAGTAGTCCGGAACATTTGGCCCAGTTGATCCTGGCGGAAGACGCCGCCGAGTACACGGCCTGGCACTCGCGCATCCTCCCCAGGTCAGCCGGGTCGGTGAAAGTGAGGAGCACGTCGTCGGCGTAGGCCGAGAGGACCACCCCCGTGCCCGCGCCGCGCAGAACCAGCCCCGACAACCTCCTCCGCAAGAGGCGCAGGAAAGGCTCCACGCACAGGGAATACAGCTGGCCGGACAGGGGGCAGCCTTGACGCACTCCTCTCCCGAAGCGAAGGGGCGCCGTCAGGGACCCGTTAACTTTAACCAGACACTCTGCGGCGGCGTACAAAAGTCGGATCCGGGCGACGAACTGCGCCCCGAACCCGAATGCCCGCAGAGTCCCGAGCAGGTACTCGTGATCGACCCTGTCGAACGCCTTCTCCTGGTCGAGAGACAGGAAGGCGCTCGGCAGACCAGCCCGTCGACAGAAATGGATCAGGTCCCGGACCAGGTGGACGTTATCGTGTATCCTCCGGCCCGGGACCGTGTAGGACTGGTCCGGGTGGATCATGTGGGCCAGCACGGAGGCCAGGCGAGAAGACAACACCCTGGCGAAGATTTTGTAATCCGTGCCGAGGAGGGAGACCGGACGCCAGTTCTTTAAGGAACGAAGGTCCCCCTTCTTTGGCAGCAGGACGATGACCGCCCTGCGCCAAGAAAGGGGCAGCTGTCCGGCATTTAAACACTCCCCCAGGACCTGTGCGTAGTCGCTCCCCAGGACGTCCCAGAACGCCCTGAAGAACTCCACAGTCAGCCCGTCCAGCCCCGGGGTTTTGCCCCTCGAGAGCCGGTCGAGGGCGCCGGTCAGCTCCTCCAAAGTGACGGGAGCGTCGAGCCTTCCGGCGTCCTCCGGGCCGAGCTGCGGCAGGTCCTCCCACAGAACTCTGCGAGCATCCTCGCTGGACGGATCCGGAGAGAACAGGGCTGTGTAATAGTTTCGGACGTGGGCCCTGACGCCCTCCGGATCCGAGACGAGGGACCCGTCGTCGGCCAGCAGCACAAGGAGCTGCTGACGGGTGCCACGCCTTTTTTCCAGCGAGTAGAAGGGGGAGCCGCGGTCCAGGTCCTGGAGGAGCTGGATCCGCGACCTCACGTACGCGCCCCGAGCCCCGACGAGCTGCAGGTCCCGGAGCGCGGCCTTCTTCTCTTCGTACACCCCGCGCAGGGCCGGGTCCGCGTCGGGCTGACCGAGGCGTGACTCCAGGTCGAGCAACTCCCTCTCCAACTCCCGGATCCTGGATTTCCGCCTCTTCGTCGACCCCCTCGCGTACTCCTGACAGAAGACGCGGACGTGAGCCTTGCCCACGTCCCACCATAGCCTCAGGGAGGGGAAGCTTCCCCGCTTCCTTCTCCAGCCGGCCCAGAAACGACGAAACGAGTCCCGGAACCGCTCGTCCTCCAGCAGCAGGTTGTTAAAGTGCCAGTACGCGGAGCCCAGCCTGGCGCCGAACGGAAGGAGTTCCGCCCACACCAGGTGGTGGTCCGTGCACGACACCTGCCGCGTGGAGGCCTTCGGAAAACAGGAGGCGTACGCCCGCGAAACGTACAGGCGGTCGATTCTGGACGCTCCGACCCCAGGCCTCACGAAGGTGAAGGCGATGGAGTCGGGATGGAGATTCCGCCAGACGTCCACCAGGTCGAAGGACTTGACCAAGTCCCCCAACCTCTTCCCCGACGCGCAGCCAGTGCGGGCACCGCCGTGGTCCCTGCCCTCGAGGACGCAGTTAAAATCTCCCCCGAGGACGACGCACTGGTTCTCGTCGATGGAAGCGAGATGAGCGGACACTTCTTCGAAGAAGCTCGTTTGCCTCGGCCCGGCCAGGGGAGCGTATACGTTCACCAAGCGAAGCACCGCGCCCCCCAGCCGAACCGTCAGGTGAAGCAAACGGCCTGGCACCGGCTCCCTGACCCCCAAGATCTCCGGCTGAAAATGCGGGGCCAACAGGATAGCCACCCCGCCAGATCTGCGGGTGAGGTGACTCATGTAGACCCCCCCTCGCCACTCCAGGAGCCAGGTAGCTTCGTCTCCCGGGGTAGTGTGGGTTTCTTGCAGGAAGCACACCGCATACCTCCCGTCCCGAAGGACCGAGAGGGTCTGGAATCTGCGCTGCGACTCCCTGCTGCCGTTGATGTTGAGGCTGGCTATAGTCGTCTCCATGTCGGAAGCTTTGTGCAACCACCACCGGTACAATTAACAAACCCGTATAAATTTACAGGGAGGACGAGGGAGGGGCACTGAAGTCCCTCGCCCTCACCAGGAGTGCCCCCAGGAAGTTCCTGACTCGCTTTCGCTCATTAATGTCGAGCCCAGGCGCTTGGCGGGCAGCGAGGGTCGACCAGTAAACCTTTTCAAAAGAGCTCCAGCGGTCGAGCGCCAGTTGGGCTCTGTCCCGGCGACTCCGAGTTTCCTCGACAAATTCCCGGAGTTCCTCGAGGGGGATGAGGGGGAGATCGGTGGGGGGCACCCGGGACTCAAAAAAGTCACTGCAGACGGAGTCCGCGTCGTCCCCGGTGTCCGCCACCGATCCCAAACCCTCCTCCGGGTGGTCGCCCTCGGTCACCGACCCCTCCCCCACCGAGAGGATGGGGGCTGGTCCGGCGCCGCCAACCGGCCTCAAACCCCCGGCGACCCCACCCCCAGGGTCACCGGCGGTACCTTCCTCGGCGCACCCCTTCCCGGAACGCCCCGAGTTCGGGTCGTCGGGCGGCAGAGGCTCGGGGCCCCGCTCCTCTCCCGACACCGGGACGCCTGGCTCCTCGGGGAAAAGGTCATCCCCCAGGAAAAGGTCGTCCCCCAAGGCCAAGGCCCCCGGAAAAACAGTCTGGGAGGGAGGAGCGAGGATAACACCCTCCTCCCCTCCACCGCTCGACGACCCAGCAGAGGGTCCTCCGTCGTCGCCCGCACCACGGCCCTCGTGGTCATCGAGGTCCTCCCCAGGGGCCGGAGGAGTCGAGGCAGCAGGAGGCCCTGCTGTAGCCCCCGGGGGTTTGGGCGAGTCGGGCCGCGGTGCGGAACAGTCGAGGGGCACCGTTGGTTCGTCCCCCGGAGAGGGGCAGCACCGCCGGCGCGCTGCAGGAGAGTCCCTCCCCTCCGAGGGCCGGTGCCTCTTCCCCAGAGAGACCGGGGGGCATTTATTTTTTTTTTCTTTTTTTTTTTTTTTTTTTTTTTTTTTTCTCTTTTTTTTTATTAACCCCCACACTACCGCCTAACTGCAGTAATGCTTATTTTTTTCCCCAGCACCCATGGTGTGTGTGTGCAGGTGTGAGACACAGTGAGAGACACAAAGTGCACCAATCTTTATTCAATTTCCACCACCAGGAAGATAGGAAAACACCCGGGTGGCCAGTGACAAACACTGCCCTTCACATCAAAGGGCAGTGCTGTGTGATCAAAACAGTGAAGGGGAGGGTAGGGACTAAATCAAAATAGAGTTGGAGGGAGAAATGATGCACTCCACTCCCTGCGGCGCCCACCTCTCCCTGAACAACTCCAGGGTGTTGGTGGACACCGCGTGCTCCTTCTCCAAGGACACCCGGGCTCTAACATAACCGCGGAAGAGGGGCAGGCAGTCGGCCCTAACGACCCCCTCCACGGCCCGCTGCCTGGACCTGTTGATGGCCAGCTTGGCCAGGCCCAGGAGCAGACCCACGAGGAGGTCTTCAGACCTGCCCTCCTTCCTCCGTACCGGGTGCCCAAAGATCAGGAGCGTGGGACTGAAGTGCAGCCAAAAACAGAGGAGAAGGTTTTTAAGGAAATCAAAAAGGGAGTGCAAACGCCCACACCCAATATATACATGGTCCACGGACTCCACAGCGCCACAGAACAAGCAGTTGGGCTGGGAGTCCGTGAACCACCGCAATCTGCGGTTGCAGGGGACTGCTGCGTGCAGCACCCTCCACCCCAGATCCCCGAGAGAAAGGGGGAGGACTCCCGCGTAGAGAGCCCTCCACTGGGGATCCCCACCGCCCGGTGGCAAATGGGCACGCCAAGGCGTGTCCGGACGGTGGATGAGGGAGAAGAGGTGGATGGTGTGCAGCAGCAGTCGGTACAGGGCTCTCCTTTTCACCTCCCGAAACAAAACAAAGTTAAAATTTCGGAGGCGGCTCAGGTTGTGGGGCACAGGCTCCCGCGGGAAGTACGGGACCTTGGGGCCAATGTGAAATTCCGTCCGGGCTGGGGTGAGCTCGGACGGGATCCCACCGCACACCTGAGCGTCCTCCAACTGGTGTACTACGTCGGGTCCGAGCACCGCCGTTTTGAGGCGTCGGATGGCGGTGGCCACGTACTGGACGTCTACCGCCGCCCTGCCTGCTATGTCCTGCGGCAGCGTCCAGCCCAGGCCCCCGGCACCCAGCACGTCCCCGACCCTGGTCACCCTCGCCGCCGCGGCCCTCTCCTCCGACAGCCACTCGAACCCGCGAGTACGGAGGTGCGGATTCCTGAGCAACGGCTCCCTGACGACAGCCGCTACTCCAGCCGGAGGGTAGGCGCGACGCGATTCGACCATGTTCCAGACAGTGATCAGGTCCTGGTAAAAGACAGGCAGCGTCTTGAGGGCGACCTGCAAACCGTCACGGTCGACGAACAGGAGCTGCGTGTCGTAGTTGAGGTTACGCACCTGGCGGAAAAAATACGTCGCCAGGGCGCACCATCTAGGAGGAGGCTCGACGTAAAGGTATCGCCGCAAGGTCTGAAGGCGGAACGTCGCGACCTGGGTGCGGGCGCACACCAGCGACTGACCGCCCTCCTCAATAGGGAGACTCAGAGCCTGCGCGGCGACCCAGTGCATCTTTTTGTCCCAGAAGAAATCGACCAACGTTCTCTGGATGCCAGCGACAAAGCCAAGAGGAGGGACCAAAGTGACCAGCCGGTACCACAGCATGGCGGCCACCAGCTGGTTTATGACCAGCACTCGACTCCTGTAAGATAGCACTCGGAGCAGTCCTGTCCAGCGGCCTAGGCGAGCCGAGACTTTGGCCTCCAGCTCCTGCCAGTTGGCCGGCCAGGATTCCTCAGCCGGGCTGAGGTAGACCCCCAGGTAGAGGAGATGGGTGGTACTCCAGCTGAACCCCCGTAACTCCTCCGGCAGAGAGTCCACCCGCCACGGGCCGACCAGTAGTCCGGAACATTTGGCCCAGTTGATCCTGGCGGAAGACGCCGCCGAGTACACGGCCTGGCACTCGCGCATCCTCCCCAGGTCAGCCGGGTCGGTGAAAGTGAGGAGCACGTCGTCGGCGTAGGCCGAGAGGACCACCCCCGTGCCCGCGCCGCGCAGAACCAGCCCCGACAACCTCCTCCGCAAGAGGCGCAGGAAAGGCTCCACGCACAGGGAATACAGCTGGCCGGACAGGGGGCAGCCTTGACGCACTCCTCTCCCGAAGCGAAGGGGCGCCGTCAGGGACCCGTTAACTTTAACCAGACACTCTGCGGCGGCGTACAAAAGTCGGATCCGGGCGACGAACTGCGCCCCGAACCCGAATGCCCGCAGAGTCCCGAGCAGGTACTCGTGATCGACCCTGTCGAACGCCTTCTCCTGGTCGAGAGACAGGAAGGCGCTCGGCAGACCAGCCCGTCGACAGAAATGGATCAGGTCCCGGACCAGGTGGACGTTATCGTGTATCCTCCGGCCCGGGACCGTGTAGGACTGGTCCGGGTGGATCATGTGGGCCAGCACGGAGGCCAGGCGAGAAGACAACACCCTGGCGAAGATTTTGTAATCCGTGCCGAGGAGGGAGACCGGACGCCAGTTCTTTAAGGAACGAAGGTCCCCCTTCTTTGGCAGCAGGACGATGACCGCCCTGCGCCAAGAAAGGGGCAGCTGTCCGGCATTTAAACACTCCCCCAGGACCTGTGCGTAGTCGCTCCCCAGGACGTCCCAGAACGCCCTGAAGAACTCCACAGTCAGCCCGTCCAGCCCCGGGGTTTTGCCCCTCGAGAGCCGGTCGAGGGCGCCGGTCAGCTCCTCCAAAGTGACGGGAGCGTCGAGCCTTCCGGCGTCCTCCGGGCCGAGCTGCGGCAGGTCCTCCCACAGAACTCTGCGAGCATCCTCGCTGGACGGATCCGGAGAGAACAGGGCTGTGTAATAGTTTCGGACGTGGGCCCTGACGCCCTCCGGATCCGAGACGAGGGACCCGTCGTCGGCCAGCAGCACAAGGAGCTGCTGACGGGTGCCACGCCTTTTTTCCAGCGAGTAGAAGAAGGGGGAGCCGCGGTCCAGGTCCTGGAGGAGCTGGATCCGCGACCTCACGTACGCGCCCCGAGCCCCGACGAGCTGCAGGTCCCGGAGCGCGGCCTTCTTCTCTTCGTACACCCCGCGCAGGGCCGGGTCCGCGTCGGGCTGACCGAGGCGTGACTCCAGGTCGAGCAACTCCCTCTCCAACTCCCGGATCCTGGATTTCCGCCTCTTCGTCGACCCCCTCGCGTACTCCTGACAGAAGACGCGGACGTGAGCCTTGCCCACGTCCCACCATAGCCTCAGGGAGGGGAAGCTTCCCCGCTTCCTTCTCCAGCCGGCCCAGAAACGACGAAACGAGTCCCGGAACCGCTCGTCCTCCAGCAGCAGGTTGTTAAAGTGCCAGTACGCGGAGCCCAGCCTGGCGCCGAACGGAAGGAGTTCCGCCCACACCAGGTGGTGGTCCGTGCACGACACCTGCCGCGTGGAGGCCTTCGGAAAACAGGAGGCGTACGCCCGCGAAACGTACAGGCGGTCGATTCTGGACGCTCCGACCCCAGGCCTCACGAAGGTGAAGGCGATGGAGTCGGGATGGAGATTCCGCCAGACGTCCACCAGGTCGAAGGACTTGACCAAGTCCCCCAACCTCTTCCCCGACGCGCAGCCAGTGCGGGCACCGCCGTGGTCCCTGCCCTCGAGGACGCAGTTAAAATCTCCCCCGAGGACGACGCACTGGTTCTCGTCGATGGAAGCGAGATGAGCGGACACTTCTTCGAAGAAGCTCGTTTGCCTCGGCCCGGCCAGGGGAGCGTATACGTTCACCAAGCGAAGCACCGCGCCCCCCAGCCGAACCGTCAGGTGAAGCAAACGGCCTGGCACCGGCTCCCTGACCCCCAAGATCTCCGGCTGAAAATGCGGGGCCAACAGGATAGCCACCCCGCCAGATCTGCGGGTGAGGTGACTCATGTAGACCCCCCCTCGCCACTCCAGGAGCCAGGTAGCTTCGTCTCCCGGGGTAGTGTGGGTTTCTTGCAGGAAGCACACCGCATACCTCCCGTCCCGAAGGACCGAGAGGGTCTGGAATCTGCGCTGCGACTCCCTGCTGCCGTTGATGTTGAGGCTGGCTATAGTCGTCTCCATGTCGGAAGCTTTGTGCAACCACCACCGGTACAATTAACAAACCCGTATAAATTTACAGGGAGGACGAGGGAGGGGCACTGAAGTCCCTCGCCCTCACCAGGAGTGCCCCCAGGAAGTTCCTGACTCGCTTTCGCTCATTAATGTCGAGCCCAGGCGCTTGGCGGGCAGCGAGGGTCGACCAGTAAACCTTTTCAAAAGAGCTCCAGCGGTCGAGCGCCAGTTGGGCTCTGTCCCGGCGACTCCGAGTTTCCTCGACAAATTCCCGGAGTTCCTCGAGGGGGATGAGGGGGAGATCGGTGGGGGGCACCCGGGACTCAAAAAAGTCACTGCAGACGGAGTCCGCGTCGTCCCCGGTGTCCGCCACCGATCCCAAACCCTCCTCCGGGTGGTCGCCCTCGGTCACCGACCCCTCCCCCACCGAGAGGATGGGGGCTGGTCCGGCGCCGCCAACCGGCCTCAAACCCCCGGCGACCCCACCCCCAGGGTCACCGGCGGTACCTTCCTCGGCGCACCCCTTCCCGGAACGCCCCGAGTTCGGGTCGTCGGGCGGCAGAGGCTCGGGGCCCCGCTCCTCTCCCGACACCGGGACGCCTGGCTCCTCGGGGAAAAGGTCATCCCCCAGGAAAAGGTCGTCCCCCAAGGCCAAGGCCCCCGGAAAAACAGTCTGGGAGGGAGGAGCGAGGATAACACCCTCCTCCCCTCCACCGCTCGACGACCCAGCAGAGGGTCCTCCGTCGTCGCCCGCACCACGGCCCTCGTGGTCATCGAGGTCCTCCCCAGGGGCCGGAGGAGTCGAGGCAGCAGGAGGCCCTGCTGTAGCCCCCGGGGGTTTGGGCGAGTCGGGCCGCGGTGCGGAACAGTCGAGGGGCACCGTTGGTTCGTCCCCCGGAGAGGGGCAGCACCGCCGGCGCGCTGCAGGAGAGTCCCTCCCCTCCGAGGGCCGGTGCCTCTTCCCCAGAGAGACCGGGGGGCATTTACCTTTTTTTTTTTTTTTTTTTTTACCCATGGTGTGTGTGTGCAGGTGTAAGACACTGTGAAAGACACAAAGTGCACGAATCTTTATTCAGTTTCCACCACCAGGAAGACAGGAAAACACCCGGGTGGCCAGTGACAAACACTGCCCTTCACATCAAAGGACAGTGCTGTGTGATCAAAACAGTGAAGGGGAGGGTAGGGACTAAATCAAAATAGAATTGGAGGGAGAAATGATGCACTCCACTCCCTGCGGCGCCCACCTCTCCCTGAACAACTCCAGGGTGTTGGTCGACGCCGCGTGCTCCTTCTCCAAGGACACCCGGGCTCTAACGTAACCGCGGAAGAGGGGCAGGCAGTCGGCCCTAACGACCCCCTCCACGGCCCGCTGCCTGGACCTGTTGATGGCCAGTTTGGCTAGGCCCAGGAGCAGACCCACGAGGAGGTCTTCAGACCTGCCCTCCTTCCTCCGTACCGGGTGCCCAAAGATCAGGAGCGTGGGACTGAAGTGCAGCCAAAAACAGAGGAGAAGGTTTTTCAGAAAATCAAAAAGGGAGTGCAAACGCCCACACCCAATATACACGTGGTCCACGGACTCCACAGCGCCACAGAACAAGCAGTTGGGCTGGGAGTCCGTGAACCACCGCAATCTGCGGTTGCAGGGGACTGCTGCGTGCAGCACCCTCCACCCCAGATCCCCGAGAGAAAGGGGGAGGACTCCCGCGTAGAGAGCCCTCCACTGGGGATCCCCACCGCCCGGTGGCAAATGGGCACGCCAAGGCGTGTCCGGACGGTGGATGAGGGAGAAGAGGTGGACGGTGTGCAGCAGCAGTCTGTACAGGGCTCTCCTGTTCACCTCCCTAAACGAAACAAAGTTAAAATTTCGGAGGCGGCTCAGGTTGTGGGGCACAGGCTCCCGCGGGAAGTACGGGACCTTGGGGCCAATGTGAAATTCCGTCCGGGCTGGGGTGAGCTCGGACGGGATCCCACCGCACACCTGAGCGTCCTCCAACTGGTGTACTACGTCGGGTCCGAGCACCGCCGTTTTGAGGCGTCGGATGGCGGTGGCCACGTACTGGACGTCTACCGCCGCCCTGCCTGCTATGTCCTGCGGCAGCGTCCAGCCCAGGCCCCCGGCACCCAGCACGTCCCCGACCCTGGTCACCCTCGCCGCCGCGGCCCTCTCCTCCGACAGCCACTCGAACCCGCGAGTACGGAGGTGCGGATTCCTGAGCAACGGCTCCCTGACGACAGCCGCTACTCCAGCCGGAGGGTAGGCGCGACGCGATTCGACCATGTTCCAGACAGTGATCAGGTCCTGGTAAAAGACAGGCAGCGTCTTGAGGGCGACCTGCAAACCGTCACGGTCGACGAACAGGAGCTGCGTGTCGTAGTTGAGGTTACGCACCTGGCGGAAAAAATACGTCGCCAGGGCGCACCATCTAGGAGGAGGCTCGACGTAAAGGTATCGCCGCAAGGTCTGAAGGCGGAACGTCGCGACCTGGGTGCGGGCGCACACCAGCGACTGACCGCCCTCCTCAATAGGGAGACTCAGAGCCTGCGCGGCGACCCAGTGCATCTTTTTGTCCCAGAAGAAATCGACCAACGTTCTCTGGATGCCAGCGACAAAGCCAAGAGGAGGGACCAAAGTGACCAGCCGGTACCACAGCATGGCGGCCACCAGCTGGTTTATGACCAGCACTCGACTCCTGTAAGATAGCACTCGGAGCAGTCCTGTCCAGCGGCCTAGGCGAGCCGAGACTTTGGCCTCCAGCTCCTGCCAGTTGGCCGGCCAGGATTCCTCAGCCGGGCTGAGGTAGACCCCCAGGTAGAGGAGATGGGTGGTACTCCAGCTGAACCCCCGTAACTCCTCCGGCAGAGAGTCCACCCGCCACGGGCCGACCAGTAGTCCGGAACATTTGGCCCAGTTGATCCTGGCGGAAGACGCCGCCGAGTACACGGCCTGGCACTCGCGCATCCTCCCCAGGTCAGCCGGGTCGGTGAAAGTGAGGAGCACGTCGTCGGCGTAGGCCGAGAGGACCACCCCCGTGCCCGCGCCGCGCAGAACCAGCCCCGACAACCTCCTCCGCAAGAGGCGCAGGAAAGGCTCCACGCACAGGGAATACAGCTGGCCGGACAGGGGGCAGCCTTGACGCACTCCTCTCCCGAAGCGAAGGGGCGCCGTCAGGGACCCGTTAACTTTAACCAGACACTCTGCGGCGGCGTACAAAAGTCGGATCCGGGCGACGAACTGCGCCCCGAACCCGAATGCCCGCAGAGTCCCGAGCAGGTACTCGTGATCGACCCTGTCGAACGCCTTCTCCTGGTCGAGAGACAGGAAGGCGCTCGGCAGACCAGCCCGTCGACAGAAATGGATCAGGTCCCGGACCAGGTGGACGTTATCGTGTATCCTCCGGCCCGGGACCGTGTAGGACTGGTCCGGGTGGATCATGTGGGCCAGCACGGAGGCCAGGCGAGAAGACAACACCCTGGCGAAGATTTTGTAATCCGTGCCGAGGAGGGAGACCGGACGCCAGTTCTTTAAGGAACGAAGGTCCCCCTTCTTTGGCAGCAGGACGATGACCGCCCTGCGCCAAGAAAGGGGCAGCTGTCCGGCATTTAAACACTCCCCCAGGACCTGTGCGTAGTCGCTCCCCAGGACGTCCCAGAACGCCCTGAAGAACTCCACAGTCAGCCCGTCCAGCCCCGGGGTTTTGCCCCTCGAGAGCCGGTCGAGGGCGCCGGTCAGCTCCTCCAAAGTGACGGGAGCGTCGAGCCTTCCGGCGTCCTCCGGGCCGAGCTGCGGCAGGTCCTCCCACAGAACTCTGCGAGCATCCTCGCTGGACGGATCCGGAGAGAACAGGGCTGTGTAATAGTTTCGGACGTGGGCCCTGACGCCCTCCGGATCCGAGACGAGGGACCCGTCGTCGGCCAGCAGCACAAGGAGCTGCTGACGGGTGCCACGCCTTTTTTCCAGCGAGTAGAAGAAGGGGGAGCCGCGGTCCAGGTCCTGGAGGAGCTGGATCCGCGACCTCACGTACGCGCCCCGAGCCCCGACGAGCTGCAGGTCCCGGAGCGCGGCCTTCTTCTCTTCGTACACCCCGCGCAGGGCCGGGTCCGCGTCGGGCTGACCGAGGCGTGACTCCAGGTCGAGCAACTCCCTCTCCAACTCCCCGATCCTGGATTTCCGCCTCTTCGTCGACCCCCTCGCGTACTCCTGACAGAAGACGCGGACGTGAGCCTTGCCCACGTCCCACCATAGCCTCAGGGAGGGGAAGCTTCCCCGCTTCCTTCTCCAGCCGGCCCAGAAGCGACGAAACGAGTCCCGGAACCGCTCGTCCTCCAGCAGCAGGTTGTTAAAGTGCCAGTACGCGGAGCCGAGCCTGGCGCCGAACGGAAGGAGTTCCGCCCACACCAGGTGGTGGTCCGTGCACGACACCTGCCGCATGGAGGCCTTCGGGAAACAGGAGGCGTACGCCCGCGAAACGTACAGGCGGTCGATTCTGGACACTCCGACCCCAGGCCTCACGAAGGTGAAGGCGATGGAGTCGGGATGGAGATTCCGCCAGACGTCCACCAGGTCGAAGGACTTGACCAAGTCCCCCAACCTCTTCCCTGACGCGCGGTCAGTGCGGGCACCGCCGTGGTCCCTGCCCTCGAGGACGCAATTAAAATCTCCCCCGAGGACGACGCACTGGCCCTCGTCGATGGAAGCGAGATGAGCGGACACTTCTTGGAAGAAGCTCGCTTGCCTCGGCCCGGCCGGGGGAGCGTAGACGTTCACCAAGTGAAGCACCGCGCCCCCCAGCCGAACCGTCAGGTGAAGCAAACGGCCTGGCACTGGCTCCCTGACCCCCAAGATCTCCGGCTGAAAATGCGGGGCCAACAGGATAGCCACCCCGCCAGACCTGCGGGTGAGGTGACTCATGTAGACCCCCCCTCGCCACTCCAGGAGCCAGGTGGCTTCGTCTCCCGGGGTAGTGTGGGTTTCTTGCAGGAAGCACACCGCATACCTCCCGTCCCGAAGGACCGAGAGGGTCTGGAATCTGCGCTGCGACTCCCTGCTGCCGTTGATGTTGAGGCTGGCTATAGTTGTCTCCATGTCGGAAGCGTTGTGCAACCACCACCAGTACAATTAACAAACCCGTGTATATATTTACAGGGAGGACGAGGGAGGGGCACTGAAGTCCCTCGCCCTCACCAGGAGTGCTCCCAGGAAGTTCCTGACTCGCTTTCGCTCATTGACATCGAGCCCAGGCGCCTGGCGGGCAGCGAGGGCCGACCAGTAAACTTTCTCAAAAGAGCTCCAGCGGTCGAGCGCCAGTTGGGCTCTATCCCGGCGACTCCGAGTTTCCTCGACAAATTCCCGGAGTTCCTCGAGGGGGATGAGGGAGAGATCGGTGGGGGGCACCCGGGACTCAAAAAAGTCACTGCAGACGGAGTCCGCGTCGTCCCCGGTGTCCGCCACCGATCCCGAACCCTCCTCCGGGAGGTCGCCCTCGGTCACCGACCCCTCCCCCACCGAGAGAATGGGGGCTGGTCCGGCGCCGCCAACCGGCCTCAAACCCCCGGCGACCCCACCCCCAGGGTCACCGGCGGTACCTTCCTCGACGCACCCCTTCCCGGAACGCCCCGAGTTCGGGTCGTCGGGCGGCAGAGGCTCGGGGCCCCGCTCCTCTCCCGACACCGGGACGCCTGGCTCCTCGGGGAAAAGGTCATCCCCCAGGAAAAGGTCATCCCCCAGGGCCAAGGCCCCCGGAAAAACAGTCTGGGAGGGAGGAGCGAGGATAACACCCTCCTCCCCTCCACCGCTCGACGACCCAGCAGAGGGTCCTCCGTCGTCGCCCGCACCACGGCCCTCGTGGTCATCGAGGTCCTCCCCAGGGGCCGGAGGAGTCAAGGCAGCAGGAGGCCCTGCTGTAGCCCCCAGGGGTTTGGGCGAGTCGGGCCGCGGTGCGGGACAGTCGAGGGGCACCGTTGGCTCGTCCCCCGGAGAGGGGCAGCGCCGCCGGCGCGCTGCAGGAGAGTCCCTCCCCTCCAAGGGCCGGTGCCTCTTCCCCAGAGAGACCGGGGGGGATTTCTGGGCCTTCCCCTCCCCGCCCGCCTCGGTGGTCATGGGGCCCGGGGTCCCTCCCCCCAGCCTTTCCAGGAATACGAACGGCTGGGGGAAGACAGGGGGCGTGGCCAAGGTGGGGAGGGCCAGCCGTGTCACTTCCTGCCCCGCCCTGGGTTTATCAGGTGAGGGCGGGCGGGGCAGGGGCCCGGTTCCCCCTCCGGGGCCCGGAGACACGGTCGCTGTAGGAGGCGGGCCAGCGGTGTCCTCCCCCAGGTTAGTGCCAGGGCGTGGCTGGGTTGGGCAGGGCTCGGGCTCAGGGGCCCCCGGGCCTGGTGTCACGGCGCCAAGGTCGGGCGTCAAAACCCGAGGGGTTTCTCCATCGGGGTGGGGGGTGGATGTGTGGTCAGCTGGGTTAGGATCAGGTAAGGGTTCGGGAGTGTGGGGGTCAGGGTTCCCGCGCCGGGGCGACGCTGGCACGGCCGCAGGGGCATTGTCGTGCCGGGGCGGGGTAGGTCGTGGGCTAGGTTCCGGGGAAGGGGATAGGGTGGTCTCCCCATGGGCAGGCCTGACGCGCCGCGTCTTCTTCTGCGCCTTCTGACCGGCCGGACGCTCAACCCCCTCCCTGCCAGAGGCTGGAGCATTGGAGGCCCCTGGCTTAGCCTCCGGTGCCGGGGCCTGTGGTGTTGACTTCGGGGGAGGGGGAGTGGGTGCGGCGGCACCACCGTCAGCCGTTGGTGTGGGCTGGGCGGCCTTCTGGGTGGGGCAGTTTTTTCTTATGTGCCCCACCTCGCGGCACAGGTGGCACCGCACGCCGTCCGCCGTCCAGAAGGCGCGATAGGCCGCGCCCTCATGGAGGACAGTGAATGAGCCCTCGGTGACGTCCTCCCGGGCCAGGCAAATGAACACCTGGCGCCGGAAGGAGTAAACGTGTCGGAGGGCAGGGTCCTTCAGACCGAGCAGGAGCGGCTGGACACCCGACCGGATTTCCCCCAGGGTGGTGAGGTGGGGGAGAAGGAGCTCGCTGGCAATGAAGGGCGGGACGTTGGAGATCACGACCCTCTGGGCCGTAACCTCCAGCGGGTCGACGGGCAGATGTGTCCCGCCCACAGCGAGCCCCCTCTCCACGGCCAGGTGGACCGCCTGCTTGGTCTTTAGGAAAAATACGGCCTTCCCGTACATGCGGGCCGCAGCGACAATGGCCAGTGGGCCGACCACACTAGCCATGGCCTTGCTGCAGGCCTCGATGATCATGTTGGGGTGGGGATAGGCTTTGACCCCCCAGGCGTTTGGTCAGGTGCCTGAAGGGGGTTGACGTCGCAGCCGGGGTTGGGACAGCCGAGCCCAAGGCAGCGGCTACCCCGGCGTAGGTGCGGCTGGGCCCTGCGACCTTCGGGCTCGCCATACTCTGCTGCCGAATGTTATGCCCCAGGCAGCAGCAACGACTGTGGAGACCGGCCTCGGACAACAGCAGCGGTGGAGGCAGGCCTCAGGCGAGTCTGCGGTAGGCCTTCGGTCGCAGTGTGGGGGCAGACCTGTTGGGGAGAGTCCCCAAGGCAAGTCCCAGGCAGCCCCAAAATTGAGTCCCAGGCAGTAGTGGTGGAGGAGCCCAAGGAGAGTCTCAGGCAGCAGCAGCAGTGGAGGCAAGCCTCAGGCAAGTCCCAGGTAGGCCCTTGGTCGCAGCAGTAGTGGGGCAGACCTGTTTGGGGAGGGTCCCCAAGGCAAGTCCCAGGCAGCCCCAAAATTGAGTCCCAGGCAGCAGCAGTGGAGGTCCTGGGGAGGGGTCCAAGGCGAGTCCCAGGCTGCGGTGGTGGAGGCGGGCCTCAGACAACAGCAGCAGTGGAGGCAGGCCTCTGGCAAGTCCTGGGCAGGCCCTTGGTCGCAGTGGTGGGGGCAGACCTGTTGGGGAGAGTCCCCGAGGCAAGTCCCAGGCAGCCCCAAAATTGAGTCCCAGGCAGCAGCAGTGGAGGTGGGCCTCTAGTAACAGCAGCAGTGGTGGAGGTCCTGGGAGGGCCCCAAGGCAAGTCCCAGGCAGCAGCAGTGAGGTAGGCCCCAAGCAGCAGCAGCGGAGGCAAGTCTGGGCGGGGTCCCAGAGACCAGCAGTGGGAGTCCCTCTCCCGCTCCCGTAGGGCCGCTAGTCTAGGGATAGTCACCTTCAAGGAGAGTCCTTGCACACACACATATACTCAAGTGGCCAGTGACAAACACTGCCCTTCACATCAAAGGGCAGTGCTGTGTGATCTGCTCCTGTTTATTTTTTTTTTAATTTTAAACCCCCACACTACCACCCAAGTGCGGTAGGACTTCACATTTCATTTTTTTTTTCTTTTCATGTTGACACTCCTGTTTATTTTTTTTTCTTCTTTTCTTAACCCCCTCACTACCACCTAAGTGCGGTAGTGCTTATTTTTTCCCCAGCACCCATGGTGTGTGTGTGCGCAGGTGTGAGACACAGTGGAAGACACAAAGTGCACGAATCTTTATTCAATTTCCACCACCAGGAAGATAGGAAAACACCCGGGTGGCCAGTGACAAACACTGCCCTTCACATCAAAGGGCAGTGCTGTGTGATCTGCTCCTGTTTATTTTTTTTTATTTTAAACCCCCACACTACCACCCAAGTGCGGTAGGACTTCACATTTCATTTTTTTTTTTTCTTTTCATGTTGACCCTCCTGTTTATTTTTTTTTCTTCTTTTCTTAACCCCCTCACTACCACCTAAGTGCGGTAGTGCTTATTTTTTCCCCAGCACCCATGGTGTGTGTGTGCGCAGGTGTGAGACACAGTGGAAGACACAAAGTGCACGAATCTTTATTCAATTTCCACCACCAGGAAGATAGGAAAACACCCGGGTGGCCAGTGACAAACACTGCCCTTCACATCAAAGGGCAGTGCTGTGTGATCTGCTCCTGTTTATTTTTTTTTATTTTAAACCCCCACACTACCACCCAAGTGCGGTAGGACTTCACATTTCATTTTTTTTTCTTTTTTTTTATTTATATATTTTTTTCTCTCTCTTTTTTTTTAACCCCCACACTACCACCTAAGTGCGGTAGTGCTTATTTTATCCCCAGCACCCATGGTGTGTGTGTGCAGGTGTGAGACACAGTGGAAGACACAAAGTGCACGAATCTTTATTCAATTTCCACCACCAGGAAGATAGGAAAACACCCGGGTAGCCAGTGACAAATACTGCCCTTCACATCAAAGGGCAGTGCTGTGTGTTCTGCTCCTGTTTATTTTTTATGATGCCGGAGCGCTCTTGCGGGCCGCTTTGGTCGCCAGCTGCTTGCGGGGAGCTTTCCCTCCGGTGGATTTGCGCGCTGTCTGCTTGGTTCGGGCCATTCTCTCCAACTCTCTGTAACACACACACAGGCTGCTGCTATCAATGCTGAGGCTGCTGCGGTGCTGCCTGTTTAAGGGAACGGAGAGCCCGCCCTAGAGCTGGGATTGGATACAGCCCTGTCCCTCAGCCCACAGAGAAACAGCTCCGGATGGCACGGAAAAGGCAGGAAAAGAATTGTTGGAGGCTGATTGGGTAACGTGAAATGACAGTTGGTCAGTTTCAAAATGCCCGCCGAATTCAACCTCTCAAACCCTGAAATCAAATAACATATTAAGATATATTACGCCACTCGCAATTCAGATACTTTATAGTAATCGATAAAAACCTAATTGGCTGTCAGGGCAGACAGGAGGCGGGATTATTGCCCGATCTGTCTGTAACAGGTCGGAGGAAAGGCGGAGTTTTAAACAACCCAAACTGAACAGCCGAACGTCTACCCGCCGTGAATCAATCTAAACAACCCCGCCGATTTAAACATCTTGAAATTGTACCACGATAAAATCGCAAAAGCCGACCGAATAGATCTTTTATTTCAACCAGATTATAATCAGCCTGAACACAATTTAATGGCTGCCTGAACGGCCTGTAACATGTAAAGAGCAGGCTATGAAAATATCTGCTGTGTCGCAGCATCAAAACTCATGAAAGAATCGTTTCTGGAGGGGCAATGAAATACAAATACCACAATATGTAACATCAGTGTCCGGGCAAAATGACACGTTAAAGAACCGTTAAAGTATCCCCTCCCTATGCGTTGCTTTCCCCGTCCTCAGGTCTCCGCTCTCTGTCGGAGGGTTTGGGTGGCCTTTGGGTTCGCTGGAAAAAGGTCGCTTTCTGTTCAGCCGCCGAATCCATAGAGAGTGCGGCCCTGGCGTTTCAGAGCGTACACCACATCCATGGCGGTGACTGTCTTGCGCTTGGCGTGCTCAGTGTAGGTGACCGCATCCCTGATCACATTCTCCAGGAAAACCTTCAGCACCCCGCGGGTCTCCTCGTAGATCAAGCCCGAGATGCGCTTGACCCCGCCACGGCGAGCCAGGCGCCGGATGGCTGGTTTGGTGATGCCCTGGATGTTATCACGGAGCACTTTGCGGTGCCGCTTCGCTCCGCCTTTTCCCAGGCCTTTACCTCCTTTACCTCTTCCAGACATCACGCTTCTTCACTCCAATCGCTGCCGAATGAGAGCCCAGCTGCCTTCCCTTCCTTTTTTATACAGCCGGGCCCGACCTGACCTTAAATTTACCTGGACCATCTCTGACACCTCCCTCCCCTTCCTGGACATCTCCATCTCCATTAATGACGACCGACTTGACACTGACATTTTTTACAAACCCACCGACTCCCACAGCTACCTGGATTACACCTCTTCCCACCCCACCTCTTGCAAAAATGCCATCCCGTATTCCCAATTCCTCCACCTCCGCCGTATCTGCTCCCAGGAGCTCCACCACAGAACACACCAGATGGCCTCCTTCTTTGGAGACCGAAATTTCCGTTCCCACATGGTTAAAGATGCTCTCCAAAGCATCTCGTCCACATCCCGCACCTCCGCCCCTAGACCCGACCCCTCCAACCGTAATAAGGACAGAATGCCCCTGGTGCTCGCCTTACAACCTACCAACCTCCACATAAACCGAACCATCCGCCAACATTTCTGCCACCTCCAAACAGACCCCACCACCAGGGATATATTTCCCTCCCCACCCCTTTCCGCCTTCCGCAAAGACCGTTCCCTCCGTGACTACCTGGTCAGGTCCACGCCCCCCCCTACAACCCACCCTCCCATCCTGGCACCTTCCCCTGCCACCACAGGAACTGCAAAACCTGCGCCCACACCTCCTCCCTCACCTCTATCCAAGGCCCTAAAGGAGCCTTCCACATCCATCAAAGTTTTACTTGCACATCCACCAATAACGTTTATTGTATCCGTTGCTCCCGATGCGGTCTCCTCTACATTGGGGAGACTGGACGCCTCCTAGCAGAGCGCTTTAGGGAACATCTCCGAGACACCCGCACCAATCAACCACACCACCCCGTGGCCCAACATTTCAACTCCCCCTCCCACTCTGCCGAGGATATGGAGGTCCTGGGTCTCCTTCACCGCCGCTCCCTCACCACCAGACGCCTGGAGGAAGAATGCTCTCTTTCCGCCTCGGATCACTTCAACCCCAGGGCATCAATGTGAACTTCAACAGTTTCCTCATTTCCCCTTCCCCCACCTCACCCTAGTTCTAAACTTCCAGCTCAGCACTGTCCCCATGACTTGTCCTACCTGCCCATCTCCTTTTCTACCTATTGACTTCACCCATCTCCCTGACCTATCACCTACATCCCCTCCCTCACTCACCTATTGTACTCTATGCTACTTTCTCCCCACCCTCCTCTAGCTTATCTCTCCACCCTTCGGGCTCTCTGCCTTCATTCCTGTTGAAGGGCTTTTGCCCGAAACATCGATTTTACTGCTCCTCGGATGCTGCCTGAACTGCTGTGCCCTTCCAGCACCACTAATTCAGAATCTGCTTTCCAGCATCTGCAGTCATTGTTTTTACCTGACTGAGAAAGAGCTGACAGAGAGTGAGGGGCAGGTCCGGAGAGCAAACTGAGTGACAGACAGAGCAGGGAAATGGCTTTGTTCATCCAGCTCACTCCAGCCCCAACTGTATCTGGGACTGAACCTTTTCTCCCTAAAGCTGACCTGAGTAGAGGAGCGCATGCATGAGACTCTCCTCCAGCGCTGCCATTGAGGAGCATTTACTCAGTGAGTGCAAGAGGTTTGTTTGAAACAGACCGCAATGGAGAGATCAGCGCCCAGGGAAGCGAGGGAACAGCATGCTCCTTCCAGCAGCACATCGGGATGGGAGCCTGGGACACAGAGGGGGCTCCGAGACCAGGATTGATTCGGGGTGAGTTCAGGGAGAACTGGGGGCTGTTTGTAAGAGGCCGAGCGGAGCAGGAGCTGGTCCTGGAACTTGGAGTGAGCGGGCTGGGGGGAAGAGAGAGGCTGAGGGAGGCAGAGTGAGAAGAAGCTGCTATGGGACATTTTTGTGGTTTACAATCCTCTGAACCCTGTTTTAACTTCATTCTTTTTCCTGTTGTTTGTTGAGATTGCACAGACCAACTGTAGGAATGTGATACTCTTGTAAAAGGACATACACTGGGGTCTTGGCAAAAATGCTGGCAATAGCGCTGTTTTCCTTCTTTCCAACAGATAGCATAATGGGATTTGGGTATTGAGCTGTGTAAGCATTCTGGTGGTGAGTAGTCCCATTCATGTTGCTGGGCAGTTGTTGCTCAGTTTGGTATCAAGTTAAAAAATCACACAACACCAGGTTATTGTCCAACAGGTTTATTTGGAAGCACCTGATGTTGTGTGATTTTTAACATTGTGCACCCTAGTCCAACACCAACATCTCCAAATCAATTGGTATTAAATCACATGAAAAACAAACACAATCCCCAGACAAGGAGCAGCTCAGGGCAACAATGGAATCAGGTCCATGGTTCTGTTTAGGTTGTTGGCTTTAAAGAAAAAAACAACACGCATCCTAATGAAGATGTAATGAATGTGATGTTGATCAGTTCATTATTGCCAGACTAGCCTCATGTTGATTTACAGGTGTCCCTGTGTCTTCCTCCAGATAAATACCTGAGGGACTAAGACACTAATACTTTTGCGGTTGAAAGCAAAGTGTGACCAGCTGCCTCTAACAAACAGCAGGAATGTAGCCCACTGACGTTTACAGACCAGTTTTGAAGATAGATAAAATGAATCCTCGTCCAAAATAGACATTCAGGAACAGGATTAAAATCCACAATAATTAAGGATATTTTCAAAGTTACATTGAAAATAGACAAATAGACTACATTGTTACAATTTCTGGATCAGTGGTGCTGGAAGAGCACAGCAATTCAGGCAGCATCCGACGAGCAGCAAAATCGACGTTTCGGGCAAAAACCCTTCATCAGGAATAAAGGCAGAGAGCCTGAAGCGTGGAGAGATGAGCTAGAGGAGGGTGGGGGTGGGGATAGAGTAGCATGGAGTACAATAGGTGAGTGGGGGAGGAGATGAAGGTGATAGGTCAGGGATGAGAGGGTGGAGTGGATAGGTGGAAAAGGAGCTAGGCAGGTCGGACAAGTCTGGACAGGTCAAGGGTACAGTGCGGAGCTGGAAGTTTGAAACCAGGATGAGGTGGGGGAAGGGGAAATGAGGAAGCTGTTGAAGTCCACATTGATGCCCTGGGGTTGAAATGTTCCGATGCGGAATATGAGGCGTTCTTCCTCCTGGTGTCTGGTGGTGAGGGAGCGGCGGTGGAGGAGGCCCAGGACCTCCATGTCCTCGGCAGAGTGGGAGGGGGAGTTGAAATGTTGGGCCACGGGGCGGTTTGGTTGATTGGTGCGGGTGTCTCGGAGATGTTCCCTAAAGCGCTCTGCTAGGTGGCGCTCAGTCTCCCCAATGTAGAGGAGACTGCATCGGGAGTAACGGATACAATAAATGATATTAGTGGATGTGCAGGTAAAACTTTGATGGATGTGGAAGGCTCCTTTAGGGCCATGGATAGAGGTGAGGGAGGAGGTGTGGGCACAGGTTTTACAGTTCCTGCGGTGGCAGGGGAAAGTGCCAGGATGGGAGGGTGGGTCGTAGGGGGGCGTGGACCTAACCAGGTAGTCACGGAGGGAACGGTCTTTGCAGAAGGCGGAAAATGGGTGGGGAGGGAAATATATCCCTGGTGGTGGGGTCTTTTTGGAGGTGGCGGAAATGTCGGCGGCTGATTTGGTTTATGCGGAGGTTTGTAGGGTGGAAAGTGAGCACCAGGGGCTTCTGTCCTTGTTACGGTTGGAGGGGTGGGGTCTGAGGGCGAAGGTGCGGGATGTGGACGAGATGCGTTGGAGGGCATCTTTAACCACGTGGGAAGGGAAATTGTGGTCTCTAAAGAAGGAGGCCATCTGGTGTGGTCTGTGGTGGAGCTCCTGGGAGCAGATACGGCGGAGGCGGAGGAATTGGGAATACGGGATTGTTACAGTGTTTTGATACCCATCCATGAAGGAGGGGTTAAGTACAGAGATGGAGGGAAACTGTCCTCACCGACAGAGCAAGAGTTACCGAAGAGTCATCGAGTCATAGAGATGTACAGCACGGAAACGTCTTCAGTCCAACTTGTCCATGCCGACCAGATGTCCTTTCCTCGTCCATTTGCCAGCATGTAGCCCATCACTCTCCAAACTCTTCCTGTTCATATTGTTAAAGTACAGATTTGAGGCGGCCCAGGGAATCCCTTGTCGACTCAGACCTGTAAGCTTCTATTGGTTAGTCCCGGAGATCTTTGATATTCTGGAATACTTACAAACAGTTTAGTTTAATTTTAGCCTTCCCTTTTATTTACCAATAGCATCACTGTTACAACGTAACATTGACACCTATAAGCCAGGCTCGCAGAGGTTCTAAAAACCTCAAAGTAGGATACCAGCTCTTCCTTAAAGAGCCCTCGCAGGCTACTCCACAATTCCATTACAAATAGGCTTCCATTTTTACAAAATTTTACAAAAAACACTGCATGTTCTTAATGAGACAGACAACAATGGAAAGGTAATACTTTGTAAGGAAGCAAAGTTAATTAACTGGTCCGTGTGCACTTAACTGATCACTCCTACAGGCCCTCAGCCATCCATTAGGTGAGAAAAACAGATCCAGTCGAGTCAGGTGCCTTTTGGTGAAGTAAGTCCCTATCATGAAGAGGTAACAGTCTAAAATAAGTGGAAGAGTTTATAAGGTAACCTTGCACAGCACACATGTCAATATATACATGTATTTGGAAAGGCAAGGACTGATTACGGATAGTTAACATGGCTTTGTGCATGGGAAATCATGTCTCACAAACTTGATTGAGTTTTTTGAAGAAGTAACAAAGAAGATTGATGAGGGCAGAGTAGTAGATGTGATCTGTATGGACTTCAGTAAGGTATTCGACAAGGTTCCCCATGGGAGACTGATTAGCAACTTTAGATCTCATGGAATACAGGGAGAACTAGCCATTTGGATACAGAACTGGCTCAAAGGCTCTAGTTCTGGACTCCCCAACCCCAGGGAAAAGACTTTGTCTATTTATCCTATTCATGCCCCTCATAATTTTGTAAACCTCTATAAGGTCACCCCTCAGCCTCCGACGCTCCAGGGAAAACAGCCCCAGCCTGTTCAGCCTCTCCCTATAGCTCAAACCCTCCAACCCTAGCAACATCCTTGTAAATCTTTTCTGAACCCTTTCAAGTTTCACAACATCTTTCCGATAGGAAGGAGACCAGAATTGCACGCAATATTCCAACAGTGGCCTAACCAATGTCCTGTACAGCCACAACATGACCTCCCAACTCCTGTACTCAATACTCTGACCAATAAAAGAAAGCATACCAAATGCCTTCTTCACTATCCTATCTACCTGCGACTGCACTTTCAAGGAGCTATGAACCTGCACTCCAAGGTCTCTTTGTTCAGCAACATTCCCTAGGCCCCTACCATTAAGTGTATATGTCCTGCTAAGATTTGCTTTCCCAAAATGCAGCACCTTGCATTTATTTGAATTAAACTCCATCTGCCACTTCTCAGCCCATTGGCCCATCTGGTCAAGATCCTGTTGTAATCTGAGGTAACCCTCTTCGCTGTCCACTACACCTCCAATTTTGGTGTCATCTGCAAACTTACTAACTGTACCTCTTATGCTCGCATCCAAATCATTTATATAAATGACAAGAAGTAGAGGATCCAGCACTAATACTTGTGGCACTCCACTGGTCACAGGCCTCCAGTCTGAAAAACAACCCTCCAACACCACCCTCTGTACTCTACCTTTGAGCCACTTCTGTATCCAAATGGCTAGTTCACCCTGTATTCTGTGACATCTAGCCTTGCTAATCAGTCTCCCATGAGGAACCATGAGAATGCCTTATTGAAGTCCATATAGATCACATCTATTGCTCTGCCCTCATCAATCCTCTTTGTTACTTCCTCAAAAAACTCAATCAAGTTTGTGA
The DNA here is from genome assembly GCF_037043375.1 of Chiloscyllium plagiosum. Classification (NCBI taxonomy): domain Eukaryota; kingdom Metazoa; phylum Chordata; class Chondrichthyes; order Orectolobiformes; family Hemiscylliidae; genus Chiloscyllium; species Chiloscyllium plagiosum. The sequence goes on along the minus strand of NW_028270187.1, from coordinate 4,353,264 downwards.
GACATGATTTCCCATGCACAAAGCCGTGTTGACTATTCCTAATCAGTCCTTATCTTTCCAAATACATGTACATCCTGTCCCTCAGAATTCCCTCCAACAACTTGCCCACCACCGACGTCAGGTTCACTGGCCTCTAGTTACCTGGCTTGTCCTTACCACCCTTCTTAAACAGTGGCGCCACGTTAGCCAACTTCCACTCTTCTGGCACCTCACCTGTGACTATCAATGATACAAATATCTCAGCAAGAGGCCCAGCAATCACTTCTCTAGCTTCCCAGAGAGTTCTAGGGTACACCTGATTAAGTCCTGGAGATTTATCCACATTTAACCATTTCAAGACATCCAGCACTTCCTCCTCTGTAATATGGACATTTTGTAAGATGTCACCATCTATTTCCCTACAGTCTATATCTTCCATATCCTTTTCCACAGTAAATACTGGTGCAAAATACTCATTTAGTATCTCCCCCATTTTCTGTGGCTCCACACAAAAGCTACCTTGCTGATCTTTGAAGGAGCTGTATTCTCTCCCTAGTTACTCTTTTGTCCTTAATGTATTTGTAAAAACCCTCTGGATTTTCCTTCATTCTATTTGCCAAAGCTATCAATGTTCCCTTTTTACCCTCCTGATTTCCCCCTTAAGTACACTTCTACTTCCTTTATACTCTAAGGATTCACTCAATCTATCCTGTCTATACCTTACATATGCTTCCTTATTTTACTTAACCAAACCCTCAATTTCTTTAGTCATCCAGCATTTCCCATACCTACCAGCCTTTCCTTTCACCCAAGTAGGAATATACTTTCTCTGGACTCTAGTTATCTCCTTTCTGAAGGCTTCCCATTTTCCAGCTGTCCCTTTACCTGCGAACATCTTCCCTCAATCAGCTTTCGAAAGTTCTTGCCTAATAGCGTCAAAATTGGCCTTTCTCCAATTTAGAACTTCAATGTTTAGATCTGGTCTATCCTTTTTCATCATTAGTTTAAATCTAATAGAATTATGGTCACTGGCCCCAAAGTGTTCCTCCACTGACACCTCAATCACCTGCGTTGCTTTATTTCCCAAGAGAAGGTCAAGTTTTACACCTTCTCTCATAGGTACATCCACATACTGAATCAGAAAATTGTCTTGTACACATTTAATAAATTCCTCTCCCAACTAAACCCTGAACACTATGGCAGTCCCAGTCTATATTTGGAAAGTTAAAATCCCTACAGATATCTGAGATCTGCTCACAAAATTTGTTTCTCAATTTCCTTCTGACTATTAAGGGGCCTATAGTACAATCCCAATAAGGTTATCATCCCTTTCTTATTTCTCAGTTCCACCCAAATAACTTTCCAGGATGTATTTCTGGGAATATCCTCTCTCAGCACAGCTGTAATGCTATCCCTTATCAAAAATGCCACCCTCCTCCTCTCTTGCCTCCCTTTCTGTCCTTCCTGTAGCATTTATATCCTGGAACATTAACCTGCTAGTCCTGCCTATCCCTGAGCCATATTTCTGTAATTGCTATGATATCCTTGTACCATGTTCCTAACCATGCCCTGAGTTCATCTGCCTTCCCTATTAGGCCCCTTGTTTTGAAATAAATGCAGTTTAATTTATTAGTCCTATCTTATCCCTACCTGCCCTGACTGTTTGATTTGCTTCTGTTCTCAACTGTACCCCAGTCTCAGACTGAACTCTTCCCTATCTATCTCCCTGGGTCCCAACCTTCCCCACCCCCCACCCTCCCCCAACCTGAGTAAATCCTTCCGAGCAGCTCTAGAAAATATCCTTGCCAGTATATTAGTCCCTTCCAATTTAGGTGCAATCCATCCTTCTGGTACAGATCACTTCTACCCCAAAAGAGATACCAATGATCTAAAAATGTGAATCCTTCTCCCAATCACCAGCTCCTCAGCCATGAATTTATCTTCTCTATCTTCCTATTCCTGCCCTAACTAGCTCATAGTACTTACTTGTACGTTTTCTGGCAATACTCCTTCAGAGGTACATATATCCTCATCTTTTAGCATCGCAAATTGAGAGAATCCTTGTATTTCTTAATACTGGAACCTCTTAATCTGCTGCTCCTGGTCTATGCGAATAAACTTTACCTTCATGGTGTATGGTTTAAGAAGATCAGGCACTTCCTCCATAAACAACCTCCGGCCAGCTTGTACATTCTGGTACAGCTTTCTAGTCTCTACAGGACTTTCTGTTACCATTCCAACAAAATTCCCTCGCTTATCCTGTTTTCCTACATCCGGCTTTCCACGCTTTTCCTAACCCATCAACACCGATTTCATGTGGCCTACTTTATTGCAGTGAAAAGACCAGAGCTTTTTCACTTCTCTTTCCCCTTCAAGGGTTTCCTTTTCACCCTGTCGTAAATTATCCTTATGATCTTCACTGAGATCTACTTTTTCCTTTCCATGTGAGAATTTCTCTTATCCACAATTATTATCCCTCATGGATTGAAATTGATTTTGGCAGCCCAATTTTGATTTATTGATCAACTGAATCCTCAGCCATTTCCGATGCCAGTCTTGCTGTTTTAACTCTCTGCTCTTCCACATAAGTTCTCATTACTTCGGGAAGTGAATTTTTGAACGCCTGTCTAAGTACCAATTTCCAAAGTTCAAACTCCGTCTTTCTTCCTTTCCTCTCTTTCCTTTTCTCTCTCTTTTCCTTCTTTTCTGCATTTAATCGTATTTCAAACTGTGCAAGTTTCTGATGTCCTTTCCTTGACTTTTGCCTCTAACTCGAGTTGTTTCATTATCAATTGAATGTTAGCCATCTCTAAAGATTCTGATTGCATTTCCAGCAAATTTAAATGTTGAGCTATTACTGTAATTATCGCTCTTTTCCTCGTGGGTGGAGGCAGGTTAAGCTCCAGCTTGTCTGCTAATTCCAGCAGCTTGGCATTAATCACTTTTTGCAAAAATCTGAAGTCACTTCTTCCACCCCCAGAAAACTCTTGATGACTCAAAGAGCCACTGCTATTCAAAGTTTGTGCGAAGATTTGTAGCTCGGGTGCTCGTTGTTGTGGTTCTGTTCGCCGAGCTGGAAGTTTTTGTTGCAAACGTTTCGTCCCCTGGCTAGGCGACATCATCAGTGCTTGGGAGCCTCCTGCGAAGCGCTTCTTTGATGTTTCCTCCGGAGTTTATAGTGGTCTGTCCCTGCCGCTTCCAGTTGTCAGTTTCAGCTGTCCGCTGTAGTGGTTGGTATATTGGGTCCAGGTCGATGTGTTTGTTGATGGAGTTTGTGGATGAATGCCATGCCTCTAGGAATTCCCTGGCTGTTCTCTGTCTGGCTTGCCCTATGATAGTAGTGTTGTCCCAGTCGAATTCATGTTGCTTGTTGTCTGCGTGTGTGGCTACTAAGGATAGCTGGTCGTGTCGTTTCGTGGCTAGTTGATGTTCATGGCAGGGACTGATGATGTCGCCTAGCCAGGGGACGAAACGTTTGCAACAAAAACTTCCAGCTCGGCGAACAGAACCACAACAGCCATTGCTATCCCAAACACTGTTTCCTGATGAAGGTCTGATGCCCAAAACATTGATTCTCCTACTCCTCAGATGCTGCCTGTTCTGCTGTGCTTTTTCAGCACCACACTCTTGTCACCAATCTCCAGCATCTGCAGTCCTCCCTTTTGCCAAGCACTGTTAAAACCAATTAAATTTAACACCCAGAATAAAAGACGCTAAGACTTACCACTCACTATCTTAGAGTCCAACAACCCGAATCCGCCAAATCAGAACTACAGAATAAAACTCTGCAAGCAGACCCCCTTCAAACATTTCAAGAAAGTAACCCAGACCCTAAATTTGCTAGTTGATTTAAGCAGGTGGAACAAAGATATTCCTGGAGGGATGCTTCTGGTCAAATGACGTAGGTTTAAACAAAACAGTATTGATTTCCAAAATTACCAAATGATACACAAAAGAGAACAGAATATTGAATAACATAACAAATCTGAAAACCCAACAGATTATACCAACTTAATGATGGTGATTCCAAAATTTAAAACAATCCCCATAAACACCCCTTGGCACAAAAGGTAAAATCAAACACCGGGTCTTACAAGAGAGATGTCATGGACCTGCTTCTTTGGGTTCAGCAGCTTTTTCAACTCCCTGACTGTTTTCAGTCAATAGCCAGATAGCCAAAAACCAAATCAAACCAGAGAAAAGCTGAGCTAGGAAAACTGAGCCACTTTTTAAAAATGTGGAAGGTTTTTGTCTGAGGCTTTACCTGTCAGCTATAATCAAAATAGCCCTAAAACCCATTGACTCAGACTTTTTGGAGCCTGTGTCTTTTACAAGCTTGTAAAAGGAGCAGCAGCATCACAGCAGACTGGTCCAAGAAGTAAAAGCCCATGGGATACAGGGTAATGTGTTGAATTGAATCCAGAGTTGGGTCAATCACAGGAAAGAAAAGATAACGGTCAATGGTGGCCATTGTGAATGGAAAGCTGTTACAAGCAGTAATGTTGGAACAGCTGCCATTTGTTTTATACATTAATGATTTGGAGTTGTATATATGGTGGGCAGATTTGTGAAATTTGCAGACGACACAAAAATTGGCCATATAGAGGATAACTGTAAGCTCCAAAACTATATAGATAGTTTGGTGGAGTGGGCAGGAAAGTGGCAGATAGAGTTAAGTGTCTGATAAGTGTCAGGGAATGCATTTTGGGAAGTCAGATAATAAATGGGAATATACTGAGGGGACAGTTTAAGTGAGAGATCTTGGTGTGCAAGGTATAGATCAATAACTAAACTCACATATCCACATACCGACTTGCATCAGATGGCCCCATTCATGGAGCAGTATGGGTGTTGTTTAGTTTCTGAATCTCACTCAATGGGCTTTAGAATGTTAAGAAAAAATGGACAAGGAGCAGCTCAGAGCAGGAGTGGAATCAGACCTGTGGTTTTGTTTAAATTGCTGCCGTTGAACAAAAAATCATAATGATCATTAACTGAATGTTACATTGATGTTGTCAATCACAACTGATGTTGATTTACTAGGAGGTATCTCTTCTGACTTCCTCCAGGCAAGTACTCAAAGGACCAAGACAATGTAATATTCCCTCGGTACAGAGCCAAGTGTGACCAGCTGCTTCGAACAAACAGCAGGTATGTTACTGCTGTCACAGTGAAGAACATCCTTTCCACAGTCACAGAGTGGACTGAGTCAGACTTACATTGAGCTCTATTCCCAGAGAGATATGATCAAACCAAGAGTCAAACACCACCGAGGAAATAGAAGTTTATATTTTTTTATCTATATTCTCAATTCATGCTACTCTGTTCCAAACAATTTGAAAAAGAATCCTCATCCAAAATATACACTGCATTAAATTTGTACATCGAACCACCCTCCACGTCCTTCCTGTAATGTGGCGACCATAATTGAAAAATCACGCAACACCAGATTATAGTCCAGCAGGTTCATTTGGAAGTACTAGCTTTCAGTGCGCTGCTCCTTCATCAGGTAGCTGTGAAACCAGACCACGACACACAGAATTTATAGCTAAAGGTTAAAATCTTATGCATCTGAAATTATATATTGAATAAGTTGTTTCATCTTTCATCTTTTAGAATGGGTTGCAGGTTTCAGTTAATTAATATATACATCCCATAACTACTTTTATGTCCCAAACTCAAGATGACTTCAGGTTTTATTTAAAAAAGGGTGACATCTCAGCTCAGACAATGTATTAAAGGTGTGAAATTAGAGTCTGTCTGTATCCCAATCTTGAGTCAGACTGGTTCTATCATCAAAGTAGGAACTTATAAAGTACTACATCGATTGGCTGCCTGCAGGTTGTGCTCTTTTTGAGCAAAATAGAATGTATCTGCAAATGCAAATTCACCCTATAGACGTGTGTGTGAGTGTGTGCGTGCGTGCATGACTACATCTGCAAATGTGTGTGTTTGTGTATGCGCACGCTTGATAAAGTGTGTGTATGAGTGTGGTGGTGTCAGGCTGTGAGTGGGTATGTGCATTGGTCTGAGTGTGGGAGTTGTATGCATGTGTGTATGTGGGGAAGTGTGTGGATGAGAGAGCATCTGCATGAGTGTGTGCATGTGAGTGAGTGAGTGTGTAGTGTGACAGGAACCAAAGGTCCCGATTCGAGGCTGTCCTCATGGGTTCTGAAGTTTAGTAAGGATACTTTTCACGTTATAATAGAGGTGAACAAATAGACAATGCTGTTAGTTTGAACAACCATATACAAAGTAGATCGTGAGTACAGATATTGAAGGAAACATTTCAGCTATCAGTAACTGAGAAGGACAGAATTAATCTTTTGTCATAATACTCTAAGTAAGACCTAACGAAAGTCTTATAAAGCTGCAATATGACATCCTGATTCTTGTACTCAATTCCCCAACAAATAAGGCAAGCATGCCAGACACCTTCCTCCAGATATCTACTTGCATTGCAACTTTCAGGGAGCTATAGACTGGATCCCCAAGATCCTTCTGTACATCAACTACTTTCAGAGTCCAGCCATTTACTGTATACCTTTCCTTAACATTTGATCTCCCAAAGTCCAGCATCTTACACTTTGCCAGATTAAACTCATCTGCCATTAGTGAGTTTTGAGAAGATTTGTAGCTCAGGTTGAGGTTTTGGTTGTAGGTTTGCACACTGAGCTGCAAGGTTCATTTCCAGACATTTCATTACCCTACTAGGTAACATCCTCAGTGGGCCTCAGGCAAAGCAATGCTGAAAATTCCTGCTTTCTATTTATATGTTTGGGAGTCTTTGGGTTGGTGATGTCATTTCCTGTGGTGAAGTCACTTCCTGTTCCTTTTATCAGGGGGTGGTAGATAGGGTTCAACTCTGTTTGTTGATTGCCAGTTGGAATGCCAAGCTTCTAGGAATTCTTCTGCGTGTCTTTGTTTGGCTTGTCCTAGGATGGTTGTGTTGTCCCAGCTGAAGTGGTGCCCTTCTTCCTCTGTATGTGAGGATACTAATGAGAGAGGGTCATATCTTTTTGTGGCTAGTTGTGTTCATGTATCCTGGTGGCTAGTTTTCTGCCTGCTCGTCCAATGTAGTGATTGTTAGTCCTTGCATGGTATTTTGTAACTGACATTATAGAGTCATAGAGATGTATAGCATGGAAATAGACCCATCGGTCCAACCCATCCATGCCGACCAGATATCCCAACCCAATGTAGTCCCACCTGCCAGCACCCAGCTCATATCACTCCAAACCCTTCCTATTCATATACCCATCCAAATGACTCTTAAATGTTGCAATTGTACCAGCCTTCACCACTTTCTCTGCCAGCTCATTCCATACTCGTACCTCCCTCTGCGTGAAAAAGTTGCCCCTTAGGTCTCTTTTATATCTTTCCCCTCTCATCCTAAACCTATGCCCTCTAGTTCTGGACTCCCTGACCCCAGGGAAAAGACTTTACCTATTTACCCTATCCATGCTCCTCTGATGCTCCAGGGAAAACAGCCCTGGCCTGTTAAGCCTCTCCCCATAGCTCAAATCCTCCAACCCTGGCAACATCTTTGTAAATATTTTCTGGACCCTTTCAAGTTTCACAACATCTTTCTGATAGGAAGGAGACCAGAATTGCAGTGATATTCCAACAGTATTAGTTTTGCTTGTTGTCTGTATCAGGTCTTTCAAGATCATTAGCTGCTGTTTTAGTGTGTTGTGTTTGTGGGCTACCATGATGCCAAGGAGTCTGCATAGTCTGGCAGTAATTTCTGAGATATCTTTGATGTGGAAGACAGTGGGTAGGGTTTCTGGACATGTTTTGTCTGCTTGTTTGGGTTAGTTGCTGAGAAATTGGCGGACTGTGTTCAGTGGGTACCCATTCCTTTTGAACACACGGTATCAGTGATTTTCCTCTGCTCTGCGTAGTTCCTCTGTGCTGCAGTGTGTGTTGGCTCATTGAAATAATGTTCTGATGCAGCTTCGTTTGTGGGTGTTGGGATGATTGCTTCTGTAGTTCAATATTTGGTCTGCACGTGTTTTTCTGTAGACGCTGGTTTGAAGCTCCCCATTGGCTGTTCGCTCTACTGTGACATCTAGGAATGGCAGATTGTTGTTGTTTTCTTCCTCTTTAGTGAATTTTCTGCTGGTGGGGTATTATTGATGGTCTTAAAGGTTTCCTCTAACTTGTTTCATTTAGTGATGACAAAGGTGTCATCCACGTAGCGGACCCAAAGTTTGGCAGAGCTGTTTGCTCAAGTCACTGCATTACTGCCTGATAAGAACCCTGATATTGGCACATCCCATGGGTGTTCCATTGGTTTGTCTGTAAGGTGGTTGTTGTTGTTGTTGAAGTTGAAGGTGAAGTGGGTGGTAAGGCATAGATCCACTGGCTTGATGATATTCTCCTTGTTGATGAAGTTAGTGGTGTTTGGTGTATGTGTTTTTGTGTCTTCTAATAGTGTAGTCAGTGTTTCCCTGTCCAGGTTAATGTTGATTGAAGTAAACAGTGCTGTTACATCAAAGGAGACCATTATTTCATCCTCCTCTATCTTAGTGTCTTTAATGGTCTTCAGGAATTCTTGGGTGGAATGGTGAGAGTCTTCTACTAAGTGTTTTAGACTTTGGTGTAGCTTCTTGGCCATCTGTAAGCTGGTGTTCCAGATAGTGAGACTATGGGTCTGAGGGGGGGCTCCTGGTTTGTGAATTTTGGGTAATCCGTAGAATCGTGGTGTGTTGAATTTGTCTGGTTTCATTTATTTGGAAGTCTGTCCTATTTATTTCTCCAGATTTCTGGAGTTTTTTGAGTAGAGCTGTGATTCAGTTCTCCAGTTGTGGAGTCAGGTCTATCGCCATTTGTTAGTAAGTGTTGGTATCTTAAGTAGTGCGTTTGCTTTTTCAATGTAGTCTCTTCAGTTTAGAATGACTGTCAAGCGTCCTTTGTCTGCAGGTAGGATAACAATGTTTTTATCTTTTTTTAGTCTTTCCAGTGCTTTCCTTTCTTGTGTATTGAGTGTGTTTTCTTCGTTTTTCCTGCCACTCCCTGAGAAAAGGAACAGGAAGTGACTTCACCACAGGAAATGGCATCACCAACCCAAAGAAACCCAAACATATAAATAGAAAGCAGGAACTTTCAGCATTGCTTTGCCTGAGGCCCAATGAAGATGTTATCTATTAGGATAACGAAACCTTGCAGCTCAGCGAGCGAACCTACATCAATGTGCTGTTTTTCCGGCCATATCCTCCTGCAACCTTTGACAAGCTTCTACACTACTCAAGTCCATCAATCTTCATGTCGTCTGCATTTAGTAATGATAATTTTAACGTTACAATTGAGGCAAACAAATAGCTGATGTAATTACTTTGAGCAACCATATGTAAAATAGATATTGAGTACAAATTTATATTGAAGGAAACATTTCAGCTCTCAGGAATTGACAGTGATGGAATTAATCTTTTGTCATGTATATAGACATAGCAATCAAATAACATGAATTCTAAATGCACATTCTCTGCAAAGCCTGACATAGAATGATTACTGTGTAGGTATGTAACCAATTGTTGCCCCCCAACCTCCCAACACACACACTGTCTCTATCTCTCTGACTTACTTTCCAATGTCTAACTGCCTTGCAGTTCAAATGACATTGCAAGTAACAGAAAATGTTACATTCAAAATTATTTCTACCCACAAATCCTTTGTCAGAGAGTGAGAGGCTGACAGCACAGAATCAGGCCCTTCAAAACTTTTGAGTCTGTACCGATCAGAAACAACCAGCTAACAATTTTCATCCTGATCAGCCAGCATCCATTTGCATAAATGTATCACTGTAGCAGAGGAGCTGCCATCCCCATCTTTGTCACAACATCATTCACCATTTCTTCATATTGCAGTAGAAGACTTTGTTTTGTCTGTTTCAGTCCAACCAGAAACTTTTTAACAGATAATTATGTACTACTTTCAAAATTAGTTGCAATTATTTACAAAGAGCTCTGCATTCGTCCTATCCCTCCCGAGGATGTATCAATAAAATGCATGAGATCTGGCTGCAATTTCACAATTCATCAATGGAATCTAATAACCACCCTTCAAAGCAGTGGAGAAAGGGGGGGAAAAAAGCCAAAATCGGTAGGTTTGTAAAACTGCTCATTTTATTATCAAGCAGAGTTGAACAGTGTTGATTATTCCATAAATTGAATTTGATAATTTACATATTCTGCACTGCGTGACAAAAAATAAAAATCCTTTTCCTTTCCTCCTTCCTACTATAGAGTAACACAAGAGTACTTTTAATGGTACATCATCACACTACAGAGCAGGGTAATGTTCTGTCTACATCAGAAAAAAAGTGAATTAGCCAATTGTCTTTTTTGTGCAACAAACATTATGGTCAGTCAGCTCCAATGCAGTTGAATGGTTTGTCACCCTTTCACTTTGTTGCAAATGGATTCAGTTTACATTGATTGTTAGTTCAGCAGTGTTCAGAAAGGTACATCAATATGCACTGAAACAAAAACTAATGGCATTCTGAAGACAGACATTTTATATCAATACTGCTGTTAGATTCTGCATTATACAAGTTACAAAAGGTTCATTGTGTATCTTACCTTGACTCTGAAGAACAGCACAGAATCCTTTCTGTTGCAGTGTGTTACGTTTTCACTTACACATGATTCCTACCGACACTAACAATTAAAGAACTTCGGCTGTTTCCCATCCACTACAGGAGACATGAACTGAGTTACAGAGTGGCAGCATAAGAGCAAATTCACTCTCACTCAGCCACTGGATGCTGAAAGGAAAAGAATAAAATTAGGCCTGAATTATTTCCAGATAGTATTGACTCTCAACATCACTTATCATATGCAGTGCCCAGCAGCGTCTGATAAAATCTACTATACAGGCATGCACATGCAATGTAACAATAATCTGAGACTGAAATGCAATACAATTGAGCATCATTGAAAAGAGTTTATTTGCAGACTTTATGCTACACAGACACAAATGAACATAAATGAATGAGATCAAGTAAATCTTCCAATGAACTCTCTCCAGAGCTTGAAGATCCTCCCTTAAAAAAATGCCCAGAACTGAACACAAATGTGATCTGACCAATGATCTGTGATTGAGATTGTGGGAAATATATCAAAACTAGCATTATAGTTATTAAAAGTCAGATGACAGCAGAACTGCTGCCGAATTGTCCTTTCTATATAGACGCTGACAATGAGTGGATGAAGTTCACGTTCCCAACAATTACTGCAGAACTGATGCATAACAGGATGTCCCAGTACAGACACAATAGGCTGAATGGTCTGCTTCTGAGCTGTACCATATCAGTGACTCTGATTTTGATGAGAAAGGAGATGACATGCTGTTGTGTTGCATATTGGTATGAAAAATATCAGACAGAAATGGACTGAATGTCGAATAAAACTCTCTTTCACAAAATAAACATCAACAATGTCTAGATACAAATTAAAACTAATGTCTCAGTGATACCACAGATCCCAGACACTCTACCCAAACAGGAAATGTGTGACCATAATTCAGAATGGTTCTCAGAATAAAGCAGTTTCCCTTCTGCCATCGCCCTTTCTCCTCTCTCCCCCACCCACCCCGACAGACTGACAGTCAACTAATAAAATCAGAAAATGCAGAAAAGATTAAGATCCAGTCTCAACACCCTCATAACAAATATCATAGAATGTATCACATAGACACACAGAATATTACTGGCTTCCACTTTGATACACAAGAATGGAACCTGACAAGTACAGGCTGATAACTACACACTCATTCATGTTGCAGAAATAGACAAACAAATGATGACGACACAGTAACTGTGATGCAAATCTGTGACTAATAGTCTCCATCGATCAGTTTCTCTCAACTTAAGTCTCACTCCCATTGCAGTAACTGTCAGGGACAGATTAATAACTATACTCTCATTCATGAAGCTAAAACTGACAGGAACAGAATGATAACTACACGTCCAGTTTCACACAGCATAAACTGACAAGTAAACTCTGACAACGACACTCATATTCACAGAGCAGAGTCTCACATACATATTAGTATCTGCACTGTTCACATTCATCAAACGGGATCTGACAGGTAGAAATCTATATTTAAGTTCACATATTGATAAGGCAGAGATTGAGGGGCATAGATTGGTAACTGCATTCACATATTGATAGGAGAAATTGACAAGTACAGTTTAATGTTGACAGTCTCAATTCACAGAGCAGGAACAGGCTGGTAAATACACTCACATTCACATCGGGGAAACGGACAGGGAGAGATTGATAGTTACATGCATATAGAAGTAACTGACATAGATAACTACATTGAGCTTTTTGATGTACTGTTTGTATTAGGACCTTGAGATCTGCTTCGGATAATCTGACATACAGAGGAACCTCGAGTATTCGAATACCAATTATCTGAAAAATCAGATTGTCCGAAGGAGATCTCGAGGTCCCGAAAGAAACATTACATCAAAGGCGTGTTTCCAACAGTGGTCATGTATTTTGCTTACAGTGAGTAAACAGGCACCGTCTCCAAATGACTGACCTCCCGCCCTCTCTCTCTCTCTCTCCCCACATTTTCCCTGGAGTTCTGCAGAGGAGTGCAACCTAGCCCCCCTTTTCCAGATAATCTCTCCAACATTGTCCTGTACAGGGCAAACGAGGAACCTGTCAAAACGGTGCAGTAAAAAGGTTGTGTGTGTGTGGCTATGGCTGTGTGTGTGCTATTTGGAGGTTTACCCCACAAAGGCAGCTGCAGCAGCAGTTCTTGTTGGTGTCCAGTTCAGCTGGCCCAGAGAGGGGACGGGGGTAAACTGGGGCTGCATGGTAATCCGGGCTGGGGGGGACGTGTTGGATGGGGTTGGGGGCAGACGGGAATGTACGGGGCCATCAGGGATGAGGTTGGGGGGGGTGGATTAAGGGCAATGGGTGTGGGCAGTATTGGTTGGGGTGTGGGCGGGGGAGGTGTTAGACGGGGCGGGGAGTGGTTTTGGATCGAGGCTGGTGGGGGTGGACGGGGGCGCGGGTAGGAGGCAGTGTTGGACAGGGGCAGGGGTGGGAAGGGGGTGGTATTGGATGGGGACAGGGTGCAATCAGTGTTGGACGGGGCAGAGAGGGCAGTGTTGGATGGGGTTGGGGGCAGGCAGGGTCGGTGTTGGACGAGGTTGTGGGCAGGATGGGGTCCGGTGTTGGACGAAGTTGTGGGCGGGATGGGGTCCGGTGTTGGGGGTGGGGCTCGTGCGTGGTAAGCTGCTGCAGTCTCCTGAACGGGGAGCAGAGGAAAGGCATTTAGTCAACTAACCGAATAATCAATTATCTGAACGAAATAGTGCCCGCCCAGCTTGTTCGGATAATTGAAGCGTGTGTGTGTATAATTATATACATAGGGGGCATGGTTAGGGTATACAGGAGGAAATGTTTCCCTCTTGACAAAGGGATTAATGACCGGAGTTGGGGAACAAAGATTGATGGTAAGTGGCAGCAAGTTCAGAGGGTGATGGAAGGAAAACACTTTTTCAATCAAAGTGTGGTGGGAATCTGGAGCTCACTGCCCGTCAGGGAGGAGGAGGCAGAAACCCTCATCACATTAAAGAAAAATTCAGATGCCAACCTGTGATTCCAAATCTGTGGACCAAATGCTGGGAAAGAAATGGGCTTAGAAAATAGTGAGGTGGCTGTTTTTGATGAGCGCAGACTTGAATGGTCGATAGAACTTTTTCAGAAATGTGTCCTTCTTCGGCTCTGATTTTAGATTGAAGAAAGTCCTAGTTCCTTTGTGAAGTGACTTAACATGTAGCAGAAGTTGCGCAAACATCTGGAAACGTTTCAAATATCTTCCAGGGGGAGCCCTGCTGCAACGCAGCCTCTTGTCTCTGAATGAGAAGCTTCAGTGTGGAGGTCATTGGTAAGTCTTGGCTGACTTTGGGGATTTCTAAGAACCTTGCTGAGGCAAAAAACGCAAAGCCATAGAAACTTGATTCCTTTTGCAATAATCTTCCCAAATGTGTTTTTTTAAAGAAAAATCTTCTTAACTAATAAGAATGGCACAGGAAATGGCAAACTAAGCGAAGGGAAAACAGGAGGGGCCAACGAAGAGATAAGTAGTAGGTAGAAATTTACAAAGCAAAATCTGCAGTTGGCATGATACATGAATGAGAAACCAATAGGGTCATCATGCATTTCATATCAATTTATATTCTGCCTCCACTTCGATAGGATGGAACAGTCAACAATTCCCATTGAGTTACAGACAGGACACGTGCTGCTTCTCTGCTGTTTTTCCTCTTACGTTGCTTTGACGTTGCATTTACTTTGCAACTTCTAGGACACTGGCAAAAATAATGACATTTATTTCCATTCCCTTTTGTTTTCCAGTGAATCTTTGCTCTCTTTGGGATCACCCAAGGTAAGAGGGAACTGTAATTTTTGGATAAACATTTACAAATCTCAAGTCTTGTTATGCACATTCTTTCAGTGAACTTTTCCAAACATGCATCAAATTCGACTTGATCCCAGTCTTCCTGATCAGGAGTTAGGGATATCCTTTGAAAGATCGGGCACTGGAATCATTTTCAATCCTTCTCCCATATGGGTGCCCCACTAGTTATAATGAAAACTAATGACCATTATTTTGACTTAGTCATATCTGACAGAGTCCACTCAGTAAATCTGTACCAGAGTTTAACTTCATCACAATACTTCAAATGAGCATGAGATTTAAAACAGGATGTTTGTGAAATACAAAGTTACGATAATTTTGGAAGAGAGAACAGTATTATTTGAATGGAGAGAAACTACAGAGAAATGCACCAGAAATTGACTTGGTGGGTGCCGGCATTTGTGTATTAAAAACAGAATACGAGCACACGGCAGGGGCAGCAGGTAATCAGGAAGTGCAAAGGGAATCTTGGCCCTTATTTCAAAGGGGTTGAAGGAGAATAGGGAGCTCTTTCTGCAAATGTACAAGGTATTTGTGAGACCTTTTTTATGAGTACTAGGAGCTGTTTTGCTTCTCTTATAAAATGAAATATATCATTTCATTGGAAGTAATTCAGCAAAGGTTCACTATAATGATTCCCTGTATGGAGGGTTTGTTTCATGAATAAAGGCTAAAGAGGTTGGTACTCTACTCATTCGAATTTAGAAGAATGAGTGGCGATCTCATTGAAACTGATCGGGACTTGACAGGTCAATACTGAGAAGATGTTTCTTCATCATAGGAGAGTCTAGGACCAGAGGGCGCAGTCTCAGAATAACAGGGCACCAATTAAAAAGTGATATGAGGAGAAATGCCATCTTTTAGACAATTGTGGGTTTTTGGAACTACTTGCCACAGAAAGCTGTGTGTATGGGTGCAAGAATTCTTGTATACATTGAAGATCTACATAAATAAATTCCCGATCAGCTGAAAAATCAAGGGAAAGGGCAGGAAAATGATGTGAGGAATGTTATATCATTCATAAGAAAATGGATGGGAGAGCAGGTTCGAGGGGCCAACGGCCTGCTCCTATCCTTATGGTTTAAAATATGAGTAGGAAGGCAGTGTCAATGTTGGATGAACCGATCAGATAAGATTGTTCGAACAGTAAACTGAACGTTTTAATGGAATTGCTACAGAGCATTTATTAAAAAACGTTTGGAAAGTTTAAGATAAAATACCACATTACAAATCCACCAGCTAAATTCAAGGTGAGAGCACTGATGGATAATGATAGTGAGCATCGATACAATATATTGGAGAGCAGTATTGTGGAATATAGACAGTACTGTCTCTTTCTTAACAGGACGTCAGTATTAAATGGTGCCACTTGCAGATCAGAACTAGTTGTGATAACCGTTATGACAAATATTAATGGATATTAACTTCAGTTCTGATCTTCAGTTCCATAAGTGATCAGAAAGCTTGGAAATGTAGCAAACAAGGAGAAGGGTGAAGGAGGAGAATAGAGAGGAGTACAGACAGACTATAATGGGCAGGTACATGATGCATGAAATTTCATTCATTTGTGTGACATTGGCCCAGCATTTATTGCCCCGTCTTTTGTTGCTCCCTTGAGAACGTGGTATTGAGTTATCTACCTTCACCACCTTCTCTGAAAAGCCATTCCAGGCACTTACCATTCTCTACGTGGTAAAACACTTGCCTCTTACATTTTCATTAAACTTTCCCAATTTTACATGAAACCCACGTCCCCCAGTAATTGACATTTATACTCTGGGGAAAAAAAAGACTTTGACTAATCATTCCATCCATGTCTCTCATAATTTTGTGAATGCCCATCAATTGTCTCTACTCACTGCTGTTCAGGTGAAAATATACCAAGTTTGTCCAATTTCTCCTCATTGCTAATACCCTCCGAACGAGACAATAGTCTGGTTAACCATTTCTGTACCCTCTGTAAAGTCTCCACATCCTTCTGGTAGTGTGGTAATGAACTATACACGGTATTTTCTTTAACTCCAAGCTAATTTTTAGCCAATACACGCTTCAGCATGATTTACTGCTCAAACTTCAGTTTCTTTTGGTCAATAATTTACATAAAGTCAGGCTAGGAGTTAATAATTTCTCATGTGTAGATTTTGAGTAGATTGAGTAGATTTAGAAGAACAGAAGCTGATTCTTGTTGAATCTTCTTAGAGGGACTTGTACGGGGCATGCGGAACTTGTGTTGGAGAGTCTGGATCAGAGGGGCATCCTCTCAAATAAAGGGGGTTGCCAATTGAAGATGGGAGTGAGGGGGAATTTCATCTCTGAGGGGAATGAATCTGTGGAATTCTTTACCACAGAGGGTTATTGAGGCTAAATCCTTCATACCTATTCACCCTCTGAATGAAATAATCCTTAAATCCAATCAAAACCTACTGCCTTTCAATTGACGTGATAGCCCCCTTCTTATTGACCCTTCGACTAAGCGGAACAGCTGCTTCTTAGCCTCCCGTCCATGCTCCTCATACTCTTACACACCTCTATCAGGACCCCACCAACCTTCTATATTCAAAAGAAAACAACCCGAGCTTATCCAGCTTCTCTTCATCACTGAAGTTGTTCCTCGCAGGCAATATCCTGGGATCCTCCTCTATATCGCCCTTAGTGCAATAACATCCTTCCTGTAGTGTGGAGACTGGAACTGTACACAGTGTTCTAGCTGTGGCCTCATTCATGTCCTGTGCAGCTCTAACATCCCTTTCCCCGTGTTAGAATCCACAACATTCAAGTGTCAAATGTAATTTGCATTCCAAGCTGATTTTGTGTCATATTGTTTTTGCAGTTTCTGATGAAACGCTAACTCTGGAAGCCAATCCTGAACATGCTCTGAGAAATGAGAGGATTGTAATGAACTGCCGGACCCCAGCCCAGATACTGAGAGGACATAAGCATTTCGGATGGTATCAGAATAATGGATTAATAAAACAATCTACATACGGGTCACTGACCATAAAAAGTGCAGCGTATTCAGATGAAGCATCTTATCGGTGTGATTTAAAAATTGGCGATACAAAGTGAGGGTTTCGAACAAACTAAGTATCACAGTGTTAGGTTGGTCATCTCTTTGTCTAGTTGGTGCCAATACATGTTTTGATGATTTTATGCCACGTCTGTCTAAGCTGCTTTTGACAGGACCCTCCCAGTGATGGGAACTCGAGGGCAGGAGCAGGAATGTTTCATCCATGATCTTCCATCCATCATAAGGTCAGACATGGCGATGCGCAACTATCAGTGAACAATGTTTAGCTCCATTCACTGCTTCTCAGATACTGAAACAGTCCATATCCAAATGCAAAAAATTCTGATTAATAACCACACATCTGCTAAGAAGTGACAAGTAACATTTACGCCACACAAATGACAGGCAAAGACCATTACTAATAAGAGTTTAGATCAGAATGGTGTTGGAAAAGGACAGCAGGTCAGGCAACATCCGAGGATCAGGAAAATCGACGTTTCAGGCAAAAGCCCTTCATCAGGAAGATGAACATCGTGAGGAAGGGCTTTAGCCCGAAACGTCGATTTTCCTGCTCCTGGGATGCTGCCTGACCTGTTGTGCTTTTCCAGCACCACTCTGATCTAAACTCTGGTTTCCAGCATCTGCAGTCCTCACTTTTGCCCATTACCAATAAGAGACAATCTAACCATTGCCCCTTCACATTCAATGGTATTCACATATCCCCACTTTTAACATCCTGGGAGTTATCATTGAGGGAGAATTTAACCATCACCCCTTTGAGATTTAAGGGTGTTATCAACACTGAGTCCCCGCGATCAACATCCTGGAGTTTCCTGGAGAAGCTCAAGTGGAGTTATCACATGCCCACAGTGGCTGTAAGATTAGATCAGAGGCTGCAAATTTGAATTGTGAGTAACTCAACTCCTGATTCCCGAAGCCCGTCCACCATCTACAAGGCACAAATCAGGAGTGTGATGGGACAGTCCTCGAAAAGCTCGATACAATCCAAGGACAAAGCAGCCCCCACTTGACTGGCACCACATTCAAAAGCATGCACTACATCCACGACTGACGCTCAGTGACAGCATTGTGTACTATTTACAAAATGCCCTGCAGAAATTCACAGAAGATCCTCAGACAGCATCTTCAAAACCGATGACCACTTTCATCTAAAAGGCAGCAGATTCACGGGAACCTTACAGCCTGCAGGTTCCCCTCCAAGCCACTCACTATCCTGACTTGGAAATATATTGATAGTTTCCTCTGTCCGCTGGGACAAAATGCTGAAATTCCCTCCCTCAGGGCATTGTGGGTCCAACTACAGCACATGGACTACAGCGGTTCAAGAAAGAAGCTGATCATCACTTTCTCAATTGGCAACTTGGGGCAGTTTAGATCGTGGTCAAGTATATATATGATGAGAGACTGGATTGGTTATGATTATATTCACTAGAGTTTAGAAGAACAAGGAGGGCACTTGATAGAAAGCTAGAAAATTCTAATAGAAGGTATTAAAGTAATATTTTGCGTCAGTTTTTATTTTTGAGAAAGGAACTCCAGGAAATGAATATCAATATTTTGAAACCATTTGACATTACAGAAGAAGTCGCGCTGGAAGTCTCAGAAAACATAAAGGTAAACAAACCCACCAGGACCTGATCAAATGTATTCCAAGCCATTGTGGAAGTAATTGCGGGGCTCTGACTCAAACCCTCCATTCCCAGTAACTTACTAGCCATGTATCCAATATTCTCATCCAAATCATTTAAATTAATCACAACTAACAATCCTTATGGAACAAGACACTGCAACAATCCTTATGGAACAAGACAGGGCCCATTCCTCCAATCTGAAATAATATTTGTATCATCTATAAATTCATGATTTAATGATTGCCCTCAGTGACATTGCTTGTCACTGGCCAATCAGATGTTTCCTTTCATCCTGGTGGTGAAAAATGAATAAGAATTTCACGCCTGCGTACACACACACACAGTAATTGGTATTTTAGGTTGGCTAATACTGAGCCTTTCTTAAAGAAAGGCTGTAATGAGAATCCTGGAAACTATAGATTTGAGAGTCTGATATCAGTGATGGGTAAGTTTTTGGACGTGGTTATGAAAGATAGTATTTACATGCATTTGGAAAGGAGAGGATTGACTAGGGACAGTCAGCATTGTTTTGTGCGCGGAAAATATGTTCTAATCAACTTGATTGAATTTGTTAATGAAGTGACCAAAAAATACATGAGTGGGGAGTTGTAGACGTTGTTTACTTGGATTTCAGTAAAACCTTTGATAAGGTTCCGCATGATTGACTAATTAGGACAGTTATATCACATGGAATTTAGGATGAGCTTGCAAATTGGATACAATTTGGTTTAATGGCAGGAAACGGAGTAATGGTGGAAGGTTGTTTTCAGATTGGAGGAATGGGCCCTGTCTTGTTCCAGAAGGATTGTTGCAGTGTCCTCTGTTATTTGTGATTAATTTAAATGATTTGGATGAGAATATTGGATACATGGCTAGTAAGTATGCAAACTTGGTGGTATAGTGAACAGTGAAAAAGTTGACTTAGGATTACAAAGAACCTTGATCAACTGCATCAGTGGGCTGAGGAGTAGCAGATAGAGTTTAATTTGGATAAATGTGCGATATTGCATTTTGGTTATACAAACAAGAATACTTGATACAATTAATGATAGGGCCTTGGTCAGTGTTGTAGAGCAGAGGAATTTAGGCATGCAGGTGCACAATTCTTTGAAATTTGCATGACAGAGTGTTTAAGCATGCTTGCCTTCTCTGATCAGACCTTTGAGTATCGGCATTTGGATGTCATTTTGAAGTGCTGAGGCCTCCTCTAGAACACTGAGTGCCGTTCTGGTCGCCCTGTTATACGAAGGATATTGCTAAACTCAAGAGGGCACTGAAATGATTTACCAGTAAGTTACTGGGAATGGAGGGTTTGAGACACAAAAATAGATTAGAAAGACTGGGACATTTTTCACTGGAGCAGGGGCAGTTAATGGTCGACCATTTTGAGGTTTTTCAAATCATGAGGAGCATAGAAAAGGTGAATTACAAACATCTTTTCCCTCAGGTGGAGGAATTCAAAAATACAGAACATATTTTTAAGGTGAGGAGAGAAAGATTTTAAAAAGGTCTTTTGGGCAACTTTTTTTTTACACAGTGGTTGGTGCGTGAAATGAACTGCCAGAGGAACTGGCGAATGCATATACAGTTTTAATGTTGAGAAGACATTTAAATTAGTTCATGAAGAGGAAAGTTTTGGAGCATGTAGGCCAAATGCAGGTAGGTAGGACTAGTTTATTTTGGGAACAGGGTCAGCGTGGACTGGTTGGACAGAAGACTCTGTTTCCTTGCTGTTTACTCTATGAATAGACAGGGTAAATGCAGGAAGTATGTTCCTGATGACCGTGGAGGCTGGGTGTGATGTTCAAAACCAGGGGGTCACAGTGTCAAGTAAATCGGGTAGTAGTGAGATAAGTGCTTTCACCCAGAGAGTGGTGCCCTTCCCTTCTCTATTAATTCAAATTCTGATCCAACTAACTGATTTGTATCAACTATAATTTACGATCGCTACTGCCTACAGAATCCTTTACTCTGAGGTTTGAGAGTGTCATATAATATCATTAAGAACTGATAGTCCTATGTCCATTTATCTTGCTAATTGTGTGCCTCTTGCTGCTATTGTAATATTTTCAGTCCTTGCCTTTTACTCTTTTAACATTTTTAAAGTAAAAATCATACAACACAAGGTTATAGTCCAATAGATTATTTGGAAGCACTGTTTCTTCATCAGGTGGGTTGTGAAGGAGTGCACTTCAAAAGCTAGCGTTTCCAAATAAGCCTGTTGGACTATAACCTGGTGTTGTGATTTTTAACTTTGTCCACCCTAGTACATCCTAGTCCAACACAGGCACCTCCAAGTCATAACTTTTTTAAAAAAACTTTTGCTTCAATCCTCGTGTTGTATCTGTGCATCTTCTTTTCCTCATCTCTACTCGCATTTGCTTTCAGCTGACACTTGAAAGTGTCTTATTTTATTTGACTCTTTACGACTGGCAAGGGGGCAGAATGACGTTCCCCGTTCTGATTTCTTATGGTCTTAAGATCTCTTCCTCGGTAAGAGGAAGCAAAACTGTACTCCATTCTGAAGGTGAGTTGAAAGCAAATTAATGATATTCATTTATTTATTCAGAACGGATTGTAGAAAATATCGGGGATAGTTTGGCTGGACTGATACTCGTAAACCCATTCCAGAAACAATATGATAGTGAATGTTTTTGGAACAGTTACCAGTGAAGTGATAGCTGCAATGATGCAACTTTGCTTTCAATCTTAGATGGAAATGTGGATTTCCAAATTGTTCCAGTTTCACCTTTGGAAGGAGATACAATGAAACTAAATTGTCGGTTCAGATTCAAAATTTGGTCAGAGAGAGAATCTACCTTTTATAAAAAAGGCAAGATGATCAATTCAATGAAGTCTGAAATATGTGAGTCTTCGCACAGCATTAAAATAAACAGCACCGATGACAGTGGATTGTACAGCTGTAAAATGTACCCGTACACACCACGGCCTGTTGATGTTCAAGTTCTAGGTAATTACCTGGTGTTACAATCTGTCAGAGACAATGTTTATATTTCAGTGGAGGGCTGCTTTAAACATTGGAGACATTCTGAATCATGCAGTACAGAAGAGGACATTTGGCCCATTACGTGAGGTTTCCCTCCTCAGCTAGCCTCCCAGGCAGTGCATTCCAGACCCTCATCATCCTCTAGGTGAAACTAGCCTCAAATCCCCCTCTGCCTTTCACTTTAAACTGATGCCCTCCCCATGTTATTGACTTTTGACCAAGGCGAACAGCTTCTCCATGTCCCCCATAGCCTTACACACCTCTGTTAGGTACCTTCTCGCACCCCCTCAAACCACCTTCTCTGCCCCCGAGTAAACAACTCAAGCTTAAAAACTTACTCGTCATCACCCCCGCCACTTTTGAGAGAATCCATTCTTCCTCATTTCGGGTTTTAATCTGCCGCACCCCCTTATCTTGAAATGATAACCGATCGTTCTAGATCGTCCCACAGGACGAAACATTCTCTCTCTGTTTCCTATGTCAACCCCCCTCTCTTTAGCACTTTATGGGAACGATAGTAATGCCACCACAGTCCCTCTCTCATTAACGAGGTAGGAGATTGCTGGTTTAATCTGAGGGTCACCACATATCAGTGTGGAGAGACCTTCATGGTGAGTTTAGCCAGTACTGGGTTGAATCCACGCTGTTTGTGTTGCTCCCCTCTAGGCAGGGAAAAAAAACTCCCAAGTGGCAACGATGTACAGTGAAGGGGGTGCAATCCTGAGAGTCTCAAACATTAACTCCACCATGCAAGCAGGTCCTTCAGCCCAACTCGTTCATGCCGACCAGGTTTCCTAAACTGAACTAGTCCCTCTTACCTGTGTTTGACACTTACCCTTCCATCTGTTATTATCCATGTTCCTGCAGAAACGTTTTTAAAATGTCATAATTGTACTAACCTCCACTACTTCCGCTGGTCGCTTGCTCAATGCAAATATTACTGTGTGGAAAATTTGCCTCTCAGGACCCCTTGAAATCTTTCCCCTCTCAGTTTAAACCTATGCCTTCCAGTTTTGGACTCTCTTACCTTGGGGAAAAGACCCATGTGCATTCGTCTTATCTGTGCCTTTTTGATTTATGAACTGCTAAATGGTCATCCTTACCCTCTGAGGCTCCAGGGAAATAAGTTCCAGCCTAACCAGCCTCTCGTTGTAACTCAGACCCTCCAGTCTCGGTAACATCCTTGTAAGCCTTTTCCAGTTTTATGACACAATACATGTTTTCTTAATGCAAACATGGTGCCTGCAGTCTCTTGAGTCCCACATTTAAAGAAATGTGCAGCGACAATTGAGGAGGGGCAGAAAAGATTTCCAAGACACTGTTGAGTTATGTTGACCTGTAGGGAAAATAAAACTATTGCTGCTGTCTGTTTTATTGAGGAGAAGATCGCAATGGGATTTGAGGCCGGTATTTTACAATATAAGGAAAATAGTCTGAGGACAAAGATTGGGAATCTGTCCTCATTTGAGGAGAGTGCGTGAACTATAACACAAAGGTTCAAGGTGGATTGACTAGTGTAGCAAAGGAGATATGAAGAATTTTAATTATGTGGTTCAAATCATGAAGACAAATCCTCAATATTTTATGGATGAAGAAATGATGAAAGCCTTCATTAGAAAAGAGAACATTGCAACTGAGGAATTACATGGCTGCAGGCTCAAGCCACACATCGAAAATGTGATGACCCAGTGGTGTTACCAATGGATTACTAATCCAGAGACCAAGGGCATGTTCTTGGGATCTGGGTTCAAGTCTTGTTGTGGAAGTAGACTTTGAAAGGGAGTCAAAAAGATTTACAGGGATGCTATCGAGAGTGGAAGGTTTATATTCAACGGATAAGCTGGTGCACAGGAGACTAAGGGGGACGTTATAGGGGTTCCTAAAATTGTGAGGGGCTTAGATAACCTGAACAGCCAAGGTCTTTTCCCCAGGGTAGGAGAGTTCAAAACTGGAGAGCATGGTTTCAAGTTGAGAGGGGACAGATTTAATAAGGCCCAAAGGGGCAACGTTTTCACTCAGTCAGTGTGCGTATGATACGAACCGCCATAGCAAATGGTGGAGATAGATACAATTCCAACTTTGAGAAGCCATTTCGACAGACACTTAGATGCGAAAGGTTCAGATGGTTGAGGTAAATGCTGGCAAATGGGACTGGATCAGTAAACCTGGTCAGCATGCATGAGTTAGGCAGAAAGGTTTGTTTCCTTGCTGCAAGAATCTACAATTCCAAATATTTAGTGGCATCAAAACAGAATTTGAATTTTGGAATGTATGAGAAAGATAATGTTTCTCCCTCTCCCAGTTTATTTAGATATGTAATATCTTTGTAATATGGGCATTTTGCAAGTTGTCACCATCTACTTCCCTACATTCTATATCTTCCATGTCCTTTTCCACAGTAAATATGATGCAAAATACTCGTTTAGTATCTCCCCCATCTCCTATGGCTCCACACAAAGGCCGCCTTGCTGATCTTTGAGGGGCCCTATTCTCTCCCTAGTTAGCCCTTTTGTCCTTAATGTCTTTGTAAAAACCCTTTGGTATCTCCTTAACTCTATTTGCCAAAGCTATCTCATGTTGCCTTTTTATCCTCCTGATTTCTCTCTGAAGTATACTCCTACTGCCTTTATACTCTCTCGATCTATGCTGTCTATAACTGACAATGCTTCCTTCTGTTTCTTTAGTCAAAGAGTCATAGAGATGTACAGCATGGAAACAGACCCTTCGGTCCAACCTGTCCATGCCGACCAGATATGCCAACCCAATCTCGTCCCACCTGCCAGCACCCGGCCCATATCCCTCCAAACCCTTCCTATTCATATACCCATCCAAATGCCTCTTAAATGTTGCAATCGTACCAGCCTCCACCACATCCTCTGGCAGCTCATTCCATACACGTACCACCCTCTGCTTGAAAAAGCTGCCCCTTAGGTCTCTTTTATATCTTTCCCCTCTCACCCTAAACCTATGCCCTCTAGTTCTGGACTCCCTGACCCCAGGGAAAAGACTTTGTCTATTTATCCTATCCATGCCCCTTGTAATTTTGTAAACCTCTATAAGGTCACCCCTCAGCCTCCGACGCTCCAGGGAAAACAGCCCCAGCCTGTTCAGCCTCTCCCTGTAGCTCAGATCCTCCAACTCTGGCAACATCCTTGTAAATCTTTTCTGAACCCTTTCAAGTTTCACAACATCTTTCCGATAGGACAGAGACCAGAACTGCACGCAGTATTCCAACAGTGGCCTAACCAATGTCCTGTACAGCCGCAACATGACCTCCCAACTCCTGTACTCAATACTCTGACCAATAAAGGAAAGCATACCAAACGTCTTCTTCACTATCCAATCTACCTACGACTACACTTTCAAGGAGCTATGAACCTGCACTCCAAGACCTTTGTTTAGCAACACTCCCTAGGACCTTACCATTAAATGTATAAGTCCTGCTAAAATTTGCTTTCCCAAAATGCAGAACCTCACATTTATCTGAATTAAATTCCACCTGCCACTTCCCAGCCCATTGGCCCAACTGGTCCAGATCCTGTTGTAATCTGAGGTAACCCTCTTCGCTGTCCACTACACTTTCAATTTTGGTGTCATCTGCAAACTTACTAACTGTACCTCTTATGCTCGCATCCAAATCATTTATGTAAATGACTAAAAGTAGAGGGCCCAGCACCGATCCTTGTGGCACTCCACAGGTCACAGGGCTCCAGTCTGAAAAACAACCCTCCACCACTACCCTCTGTCTTCTACCTTTGAGCCAGTTCTGTATCCAAATGGCTAGTTCTCCCTGTATTCCATGAGATCTAACCTTGCTGATCAGTCTCCCATGGGGAACTTTGTCAAACACCTTACTGAAGTCCATATAGATCACAACTATTGCTCTGCCCTCATCAATCTTCTTTGTTACTTCTTCAAAAAACGCAATCAATTTGTGAGACATGATATCCCATGCACAAAGCCATGTTGACGATCCCTAATCAGTCCTTGCCTTTCAAAATACATGTACAGCCTGTCCCTCAGGATTCCCTCCAACAACGTGCCCACGAATGAGGTCAGGCTCACCAGTCTATAATTACCTGGCTTGTCTTTACTGCCCTTCTTAAACAGTGGCACCACCTTTGCCAACCTCTAGTCTTCCGGCACCTCCCCTGTGACTATCAATGATACAAATATCTCAGCAAGTGGCCCAGCAATCACTTCTCTAGCTTTCCGCAGAGTTCTCGGATACACCTGATCAGGTCCTGGGGAATTATCCACCTTTAACTGTTTCAAGACATCCAGCACTTCCTCTTCTGTAATCTAGACGTTTTGCAAGATGTCACCATCTATTTCCCTACAGACTATATCTTCCATATCCTTTTCCACAGTAAATACTGATGTAAAATATTCATTTAGTATCTCCCCCGTTTTCTGTGGCTCCACACAAAGGCCGCCTTGCTGATCTTTGTGGGGCCCTATTCTCTCCCTAGTTACCCTTTTGTCCTTAATATATTTGTAAAACCCCTTTGGATTCTCTTTAATTCTATTTGCCAAAGCTATCTCATGTCTCCTTTTTGTCCTCCTGATTTCCCTCCTCAAAATACTCCTACTTCCTTTAAAGTCTTCTAAGGATTCACTCGATCTATCCTGTCTATACCTGATATATGCTTCTTTTTTCTTAACCAAACCCTCAATTTCTTTAGTCATCCAGCATTCCCTATCACCCTGACAGGAATATATTTTCTCTGGATTATTGTTATCTCATTTTTGAAGGCTTCCTATTTTCTAGCCGTCTCCTTACCTGTGAACATCTGCCTCCAATCAGCTTTTGAACGTTCTTGCCTAATACCGTCAAAATTGGCCTTTCTCCAATTTTGAACTTCAACTTTTAGATCTGGTCTATCCTTTTCCATCACTATTTTAAAACAAATAGAATTATGGTCGCTGGCCCCAAAGTGCTCCCCCACTGACACCTCAGTCACCTGCCCAGCCTTATTTCCTAAGAGTAAGTCAAGTTTTGCACTTTCTCTAGTTGGTACATCCACATACTGAATCAGAAAATTGTCTTGTATGCACTTAAGGAATTCCTCTCCATCTAAACCCTTAACACTATGGCAGTCCCAGTCGATGTTTAGAAAGTTAAAAACCCCTACCATAACTACTCTATTATCCTTACAAGTTTGTTTCTCAATTTCCCTCTGACTATTAGGGGGTCTATAATACAATCCCAATAAGGAGATCATCCCTTTCTTATTTCTCAGTTCATCCAGCATTCCCTGTACCTACCAGCCTTTTCTTTCACCCTAACAGGAATATACTTTCTCTGCACTCTCGTTATCTCATTTCTGAAGTCTTCCCATTTTCCAGCTATCCCTTTATCTGTGAATATCTGCCCCTAGTCAGCTTTTGAAAGTTCTTGCCTAATACCATCAGAATTGGCCTTCCTTCAATTTAGAACTTCAACTTTTAAATGTGGCCTGTCCTTTTCCATCACTATTTCAAAACTAATAGAATTATGGTCGCTGGCCCCAAAGTGCTCCCCCACTGACACCTCAGTCACCTGCCTTGCCTTATTTCCCAAGAGTAGGTCAAGGTTTGCAACTTCTCTAGTAGGCACATCCATATACTCATTCAGAAAATTTTCTTGTACACACTTAACAAACTCCTCTCTATCTAAACTCTTAACACTATGGTAGTCCCAATCTAGGTCTGGAAAGTTAAAATCCCCTACCATAGCCACCCTATTATTCTTACAGATAACTGAGATCTCCTGACAAGTTTGTTTCTTAATTTCCCTCTGACTATTAGGGGGGGGGGGGGGTCTATAATACAATCCCAATAAGGTGATCATCCCTTTCTTATTTCTCAGTTCCACCCAAATAACTTCCCTGGATGTATTTCTGGGTACATTCTCCCTAAGTACAGGTGTAATGCTATCCCTTATCAAAAACACCACTCCCCCTCCTCTCTCGCCTACCTTTCTGTCCTTCCTGTGGAGTTTGTTTGCTGGAACATTAAGCTGCCATTCCTGTCCATCTCTGAGCCATTTTCTGTAATTGCTTTGATATGCCTGTCCCATGTTCCTAACCATGCCGAGTTCATCTGCCTTCCCTGTTAGGCCGCTTGCATTGAAATAAATGCAGTTTAATTTATCAGTTCTACCTTGTTCTCTGCTTTGTCCCTGCCTGCCCTGACTGTTTGACTTGCTTCTGTTCTCAACTGAACCAGTCTCAGGTTGATCTCTTTCCTCACAATCTCCCTGGGTCCCAACCCTCTACCTTACTAGCTTACATCCTCCTGAGCATTTCCAGCAAATCTCCCTGCCAGTATATTCATCCCCTTCCAATTTAAGTACAATCTGTCATTCTTGTACTGGTCACGTCTACCCCAAAAGAGTTTCCAATTGATCCACAAATGTGAATTCTTCTCCAACACACCAGCTCCTCAGCCATGCATTCATCTATTCCTGCGCTCACCATCTCATAGCATTGGGAGCAATCCAGATATTATTACTCTCAAGGACCTTTTAAAATTCCTGCCTAACTCTCTGTAATCTCCCTTCAGAATCTCAGCCTTTTCCCTTCCCATGTCTTTGGTTCCAACATGTACAATGATCTCCTGCTGGCCCCTCTCCCCCTTGAGAACATTCTGCACCATCTCGGAGACATCCTTGATCCTGGCATCAGGAAAGCAACACATTATTCTGATTTGTTGCTGCTGCCCACAGAAATGTCTGTCTGTACCTTAGACCAGAAAGTCCCCTAACACAGTCGATATCTTGGAATCCGACATACCCCTCATTGCATTAGAGCCAGTCTCAATACCAGAAATTTGGCTGTTCCCCTGAGAATCCATCACCCCCTACATTTTCCAAAACAGCGTACTTGTTTGAAATGGGGATAGCCACAGAAGACTCCTGCACTGACTGCCTACCACTCTTACCTTTCCTGGAGTTAATCCATCTCTGTGACTGTATCTGCATCATTTCCCTCTTCTTATAACTGCCATTCATCACATCCCCTTGTATATCCTCATTGCCTCTAACTGTCTCTCCAACCAATCCATTCAGTCTAATAGGACTCGCAACCAACAGCATTTATTGCAGATATAATTCTCAGTGGCCCGTAAACTCTCCCTGAACACCCACATCAGACAAGAAGAGCATATCACTCTACAAAAGGCCATTTTTGCTTCAATCTATAGACCCAGAAAATAGCAGTGTCTTATTCCTCTGAAAAACACTGTTCCAGGTTAAATTAAATTTAAAATATAGGCCATAGGTATAGGTATTAATCAAGAACCATATCTCAATAAAACATATAATCAAGAAAGAATGGACTCTACTCGCTACTAAAGACTTACTGTAAGGCCACGCTTAAAATATCCACTTAGCTGTTTCTATGCTGTGTACTCTCCCAAACAGATTCCTCCAAGATTAGTTGTGAATTTGTTAATTTTCCCAGATGCAATCCGATGAATCCAGCAATACATGAAGGGTGGTGGGGAATCTGGAACTCATTGCCTGTAAGGGTGGAAGAAGTAGAAATACTCACCACATTGAAGGAAGATTTAGATGTGCACTCGGACGCCAAGGCTATGGGCCAAGTATGGGGGAAATGGGATTAGAGAATAGTGGGTTGGTTGTTTCTGACCAGCACAGACTTGATGGGCCGATGGTCCTTTTTCGGTGCTGTAGACCTCTCTGACTAACTCACTTTGAGATTTGTAGTCTACATCCAAGATATCATCTAAAAGTAATGTACTTTTGTACATTTCATGTTCAGAGATGAGGGGTTTCTCATCGAAAGAGAGATACAGCAGTTTCGGCCAATACTCTCTGGAGTAGGAATGAACAGAGATCTAACTGAGGGATGTAGGACGCTAAAGGGGGTAGGATTGACAAAGGTGACGGAGAGAGGATGTTTCCTCATTTGGGACGATTTAGAACGAGAGGGTCATTTTTTCAGGAGAAGGGACAGATTGAAAACAGTGATGGTGAGGAATCGCTTCTCTCCAAGGGAGAGGGGATGGGAATCTATGGGAATTGACCCTCTATTGTGTGGGGACATGTCGAGACATTGAATAAATTGAAGGAGGGGCCAGACAGTTTGTTCATCAGTGAGAGGTTAAAGGGAGCGGTGGCAGGAAATTGGAGTCGAGGCTGAGATGAGATCAGCCACATCCATATAGAATGGGGGAAGCAGGCTCCTGAGGGCTCCTATGTTGTGTTGGTCATCCAGTTCTTTGAACACATTTTAGTGTGAGTGACTAATAGCACATGCTCAGAAAGCTCTGAATCTGAGTGCCAAAACTGTGCGATGCATCACAGTTTATTAGTCACTTAGTAACCAACACCATAAGATATAGCAACCATTTGGCCCATCAAGATTGCTCCGCCATTCTGTCATAGCTGATATGTTTCTTAACCCCATTCTCCTGCATTATTTCTGACACGGTCGATCCTCCTACTGATCAAGGACCCATCTATTAATGACAGCCGTCTGCAGTAATGAGTTCCATCGATTCCCCACTGTCTGGCTGAAGAAATTCCTCCTCACTTCAGTTCTAAAGGGAGTTCGCTTCACTCTGAGGCTGTGCCTTTGGGTCCTCGTCTCTCCTACTCATGGAAGCATCTTCTACATGTCCACTCTGTCTGGGCCTCTCAGTATTCTCCAACTTTCAATCAGATTCTCCCTCATTCTTCTAAACTCCATCGAGTTGAGATTCAAGAGTCCTCAACCTCTCCTCACACAAAAAGTTCTTCAACTTGTAAAACCTCTCTGGACACCCTTGACTTTCAACCCATCCTTCCCAAGATAGGGGGCCCAAAACTGCTCCCAATGTTCCAACTGTGGATCCTTATACAGCCTCAGCAGTACATCCTGCTCTTGTATTCTAACCCTCTCAAAATTAATGCTAAATTACATTTGCCTTCCTAACTGCCATCTGAACCTGCCTGTTAACGTGAAGAGAATCCTGAGCTTGGACTCTCAAGTCCCTTTGTGCTTCAAATTTCCGAAACTTTTCCCCATTCAGAAAACAGTCTTGTTCTCTATTCTTCTTACTAAAGTACATAACTTCCCACTTTCCCACATTGTATTTTATCTGCCATTCCGTTGCCCACTCTTCTACCCTGTCCAAACCCTTCTGCAGCCTCTCCACTACCTGTCCTTCCACCTATCTTTGTATCATCAAAGGAACACTCATGACAATGAAATGGTAATGCTCCTCATGTGCATGATGCTAGACCCAAAGCAAATGGCTCCTTGCCCCAAAGACCAAGGCCAGAAGGCTGTTGTACTGGGGCAAACAGATTGATGTCCCAGGGCCTAAAATTTAGGCATCCCCTCAAAACAAGATGAAAGATAAAGCAATTAGCCATCAGTGTAACTTTCCCTCTTCCAATTCACATTACCCTGTTGGTAATTTAGTTGACAAAGATGGAACATATCTGTGATTTAGATGATTACAAACACTATTGATTATTAATAAATTCAAATGATGTAAAAAGATTCAAAAAGCTTGGGTAGGTCTACGCTTTATGCTATAAGCAAGGGAAACACTAGCGATGTTTAAAAGTGGCTGGATTTTTGCGAGTTAAGGTAAACTAAAGAAAATCTCCACTTTCACTGAACCAGAAATGTTTTAAACGTATATATACTGTATCCTTTACCAGCGTTTCTTGGTTTTGAGATGGTTAAAACATGGTATGCCAAACTGCTATCTGGTTTGGAGTCATCTATCGTCAAAAAAATCAGCACAGTCCGCTCTCCCTCGGCGCTTTTCCTTCCCGCGTGGCCCCGGCGCCATTTTAGCTTCAGGCCCCGCGCGAGATGGCGGTTAACGGCCGCCTCGTGCCCCAAGTGACCGTTAGCAGCTGCTTCAGGGGAAAGGCTCTTTAAAGGGACAACCCTTTCAGGAGAGAGAAACAACAGGGCCGGCTCCGGGACTCGCCAAACTCAATAATAATGACAAATACACACACAGACAGAGAGGTGGGAGTGAACAAGAAATTGTGCGGCGGCACATCAAGACCAAAGGCCACTCTCCCGAAGGACGGCTGCCCCGGACTCGAAACGTTGACTCCGCTTTCTCTCTGTCTGTCTCTGGACAGATGCTGCCAGGCCTGAAGCACAAACAAGGTCCTCGGGGGTGAGTCCGAGTTCAGGATCCTATTAAGGTTCAGTTGGCAGATGGATGACAGTGTGGGAGGGTATGCAATGGGATTAGAAGAATAGAGGCGGAGACTGTTTCCTAAAATGGGGAAAGGTTTCGGAAATCTGAAGCACGAAGGGAGTTGGGAGTCCGAGTTCAGGATTCTCTTCAGGTTAACAGGCAGGTTCAGTTGGCAGTTAGGGAGGCAAATATAATGTCAGCATTCACTTCGAGAGGGTTAGAATACAAGAGCAGGGATGTACTGCTGAGGCTGTATAAGGCTCTGGTCAGACCACATTTGGGACATTGTGAGTAGTTTTGGGCCCCCAATCTCAGGAAGAATGTGCTGAATTTGGAGGGGGTCCAGAGGGGGTTTACAAGAAAGATCCCAGGGATTAAGCACTTGTCATATGAGGAGAGGTCGAGGACTCTGGTTCTTAACTCGATGGAGTTTAGAAAGATGAGAGAGAACCTGATTGAAACTTACAGAATCTTGAGAGGCCCATTCATGCATCTGTCTAGATACATCTATATTGATGCTATCGTCTGGGGAGTGTTTCCGAACAAGCAGACCTAGGGGATGCAGGAAGACAGTTCCTTAAATGTGGCTTTGCAGCTTGACATTGTGGTGAAGCAAGCGTTTGACTTGGTTGCCTTCATTGGTCAGAGCACTGGCGACAGGGGTTTGGGTATCATGTTACACTTCCGCTTCAGTTGTCAGTTCCAGCTGTCCGTTGCTGTGGTCGGTATATTGGGTCCAGGTCGATGTGCTTATTGATTGAATGTGTGGATGAGTGCCATACCTCTAGGAATTCCCTGGCTGTTCTCTGTTTGGCTTGTCCTATAATAGTAGTGTTGTCCCAGTCGAATTCATGTTGCTTGTCATCTGCGTGTGTGGCTACTAAGGATAGCTGGTCGTGTCGTTTTGTGGCGAGTTGGTGTTCATGGATGCAGATCGTTAGCTGTCTTCCTGTTTGTCCTATGTAGTGTTTTGTGCAGTCCTTGCATGGGATTTTGTACACTACATTGGTTTTGCTCATGCTGGGTATCTGGTCCTTCGTTCTGGTGAGTTGTTGTCTGAGAGTGGCTGTTGGTTTTTTGTGTGCTGTTATGAGTCCTAGTGGTCGCAGTAGTCTGGCTGTCAGTTCGGAAATGCTCTTGAAGTATGGTAGTGTGGCTAGTCCTTTGGGTTGCGGCATGTCCTCGTTCCGTTGTCTTTCCCTTAGGCATCTGTTGATGAAATTGTGTGGGTATCCATTTTTGGCGAATACATTGTATAGGTGTTCTTCCTCTTCTTGCATTTCTGATGTACTGCAGTGTGTTGTGGCTCTTTTGAATAGTGTCTTGATGCAGCTTCTTTTGTGTGTGTTGGGGTGGTTGCTTTCGTAGTTCACGACTTGGTCTGTGTGTGTGGAGAAAGTGAGGTCTGCAGATGCTGGAGATCAGAGATGGAAATGTGTTGCTGGAAAAGCGCAGCAGGTCAGGCAGCATCTAGGGAACAGGAGAATCGACGTTTCGAGCATTAGCCCTTCTTCAGGAATCCTGAATTCAGGTTGTTGAATGTGAAGTGTGTTGTGAGGCACAGGTCCAGTAGTTTAAGTATGCCGTCTTTGTTGATGGGTTCAACGTCCTGTTGTCTGTTCTGTATGTCCAGCAGGTTGGCTATTGTTTTTCTGGCTAGGGTTTTGTCGATAAATGTGAACAGTGCCATTACATCGAATGAGACCATGGTTTCTTCCTTGTCTATGTGTATATTTCTGATGATGTCCAACAATTCCTGTGTTGACTGTATAGAGTGTCTGGATCCACTGATCAGGTGTTTCAGTTTCTGCTGTAGTTCTTTAGTCAATCTGTGTGATGGTGTCCCTGGTAGTGATACAATTGGTCTGAGTGGGATGTCTGGTTTGTGCATTTTAGGTAGTCCATAGAATCTGGGGGTGTTGTTGCTTTCAGGTTTCATTCTTTGTAGGTCAAACCTGGTTATCTGTCTGTTTTTTTGTAGGTTCTTCAGTGTGTTATTTATCCTATTGGTGAGCAGTGGGGTGGGGGTCAAGCTCCCTCTTTTGGTAGGTGTTGGTATCTGCAAGTAGTTGTTGCGCTACGTTTTGAAAAATCGATACTAAGGAGTGAGTTACATATTAAAATCTTTTTGAGAAATTCTGTGTGGTGAACATATGATTGAATGTAAGATTTAAATCCGATCGAGGCTTTCAGGATGGTTTATACATGGAATAATATATACTGAGGAGTGAGTTATCATCTGGGATCTTATCAAGTCAATAGAGCGGTCTATATAAAGAATAAGAGATATTCAGGAGTGAGTCCAGTCAAGGCGAACAGGAGGTTTGCATATAGAATAACAGATAACTGGGAGTGACTTACAGACTGAAATCGCATTGGCTTGGTTGGGGCAGGGTGAGGTGATTTATATACAGAGAAAAGCAGGCAGGAGATGGGCAAAAATAGGGCACAATGTAGCTACCATGAACCAACCCAAAAATGATGCATGAGAAGATTTTTAAGTGCTCTTAAAGATGGGAGAGATACAGGCAGACACTCACACAGTCAGGATAAGAATATTTAGATTTCCAAATGGCATCAGATCAAGACTGTCATCATTTTTAAAATTGACACAGCACAGACAGCTCAGAAAGAAAATTGAGAAGATGTCATAAGGTGACTCTAAAAAACAGAACAAATAACAGGAAACTAATCTGTTTGTTCGACCTGAGGTGGAAAAGCACAGCTGGTCAGGCAGCATCCGAGGAGCAGGAGAGTCGACGTTTTGGGCATAAGCCCTCCATTAGGAATGAGGTTAAAGCATCAGATTATTGTAAGTCTGCACTACAAAGCTAAAATTGACCTGGGATCAATTCCTTTGATTTCCAAAACTGGTATGACCCTTTAGAAGTCATTACCCACATTATATTAGTGACTTTCCACATGCATACATTGAGCTACATCCCCATTTGCTTTCCCTATTCACTGAAAAATGAATGTTATTTTATAATTTCAGTCCCATCATGGTTATGATGCTGCCTATCTGGTACTTTCTCATTTATCTTGAGTCCAGTGTAAATACAATGAAACCAACAAACATGCAAAGTTCCATCCAATAACTTTGTTGATTTGAACACAGATTGTTTTACTTTATTGTCAAACAACAAACATTTTGAAATCACAGCGGTATTCAGTAAAGTCTTGATTTTGGAACAAGCCTGCCCACACAGGATTCAAATTCTGCGACAGATTCTGAACAAGATGGCACACCTAGAAAATAGAGGGGGTGATGGACTCTCAGGGGAAATGTAGCACAGACAGCTAAGTTTCGTATATTGAGACTGGCTGTAATGTGGCAAGGGATCAGTAAGCTTCCAAGCGATCGATTATGATGGGGGACTCTCTCGTGAGAGGCCCACACAGACGTTTCCATGGCTGACAGCGAGAAATCAGAATGGAGTGTTGCCTCCCTGAGCCAGGATTAGGGGTATCATAGTGAGAGTGCAGAATGACTTGGAGGTGCCCGTGTTAGACTAGTGTGCACAAAGTTATAAAACCAGGAGAACATTTTTTTTGAAGAATTACATTTTATTTTGCTGAGAAACTGCATGAAGCGATGTCAAACTCTGCAAAACTATACCAAGGGTTTGTCAGTCTGACATAGCTTGCAGAATTGTGTGTTATTTTGCTCAAAAACTGTATGAAGCCATGTAAAATGCTGCAAAACTATAGACAGCATTTGTAAGTCTGACATAGCATTGGGACCACAGACAGACTACACACCTGAGAATGTAATTTAGCTTGAGAATGTAATTTAAAAGAATTTCTGGAATTTACATATCAAAAACAGAAGTCAGCATATTCCATTATGAAAGATGGAAGTTTTATACAAGTCACGTGTGCCTGGAGTTCATCTACCTTACCTGTTAGGCCTCTTGCACTGAAGCAAATGCAGTTTAATTTATCAGTCTTACCTCAATCTCTGCTTTGTTCCTGACTGTTTGAATGGCTCCTTTTCCCATTGTGGGCATAAGCCCTTCAACGGGAATGTAGTTCCTGATGAAGTGCTTATGCTTGAAACATGGACTCTCATGCTCATCTGTTGCTGCCTAACCTGCTGCACTCTTCCAGCTGCAGACTGAGTATAGGAGTTGGGATATCATGCTGAGTCTGTACAGGACATTGGTTCAGCTATTTCGAGAATATTGATTGCAATTCTGTTGTCCCCACGAGGAAAGGAGGTTGTGTAGCTTGAAAGGGCTGAGAAAAGATTTACAAAGATGTTGCCAGGGTTGGAGGCTTTGAGCTATAGGGAGAGGCTGAATAGGCTGGGGCTGTTTTCATTGAAGCGTCGGAGACATGGGTGAAATTAGAGGATTTTTTAAAAAATCACAAGGGGCATTGAAACTGGAAATAGACATGGTGTTTTGCCTGGGGTGGGAGCAAGGCATAGAATTAGGGTGAGAGGGGAAAGATTTAAAAGGGACTCATTTCCCTCGGACTGATGCACCTAACACTGTGGGCAATTTAGCATGGCCAATACACCTGACCTATACATCTTTGGACTGTGGGAGTAAACCGGAGCACCTGGAGGAAACCCTCTGCACGGGGAGAATGTGAAACTCCACACAGTCGCTCAAGTCTGGAATCGAATCTGGGACCCTGGTGCTGTGAGGCAGCAGTGCTAACCACTGAGTCACTTGGATAGAAGGGCTCCTGTCTTCGAAGCTCCTAAAGTTTCGGGATTCGTTTACAGAATTTGGAATCAATCGTGCTCCAGAGTTAGAGAGAAACTCGAAACCATTTCTTCGATGTGAAGTTCCTGTGTTAATTTAGTCTGTTCTTTCTTCAGTTGGAAGATGACAAATGAAGTCATCATGCCTGCCACCAGAAGGAACTTCTCTCTTTCACCAGCAGGGGCAGCAGAGTTGTGTGACTCACTCCTCTGAATGTTCTGGTCGATGGATGAGCCATTATTTTCCTGCCTTCTGGCACCGGCATCTTGGTCCCTTGTCCTTTCAAGGTGTATTAACGATGTGTAAGTCACATGACTCTCAGCCACCCTCTACAAGGGAAAAGACAATGTCTTAATCCAAGGCTCATTGCATTTTCCGACCA
Source organism: Chiloscyllium plagiosum (assembly GCF_037043375.1). NCBI lineage: Eukaryota > Metazoa > Chordata > Chondrichthyes > Orectolobiformes > Hemiscylliidae > Chiloscyllium > Chiloscyllium plagiosum. The sequence goes on along the minus strand of NW_028270187.1, from coordinate 4,315,919 downwards.
TTTCTGCGATTGTCCTTAAACAAAGGGGCTGAAGGACAGGAAATTGAAGCAGGAGTATTGGCCATGTGGCCCTTCCATCCTCCCAGTGGGATTGCCCAAATCAGTCTCCTATTTCCCACTTTCTCCCTTTAGCCTCCAAGTACTCTACCCAAATCATCCTTGAACAACATTAAGTATTCTGGCCCTGATCACTTTCGGTGGTAGAGAATTCCACAGTCTCCCCATTCTCTGGGTGAAGACATTTCTCCTCATTTCATCTCTACAACCCAGTCTCCTTTAGACTATGACCCCTTGGTTTGGAACTCCTACCCCTTACTTCTGTTAGGGGGAACATGCTTCCTGTTTTTACCCTGTTGGAATTGGATAGGTTTCCTCCCACCCCCATTCTTCCAAACTCGAGTAAGTATAATCCTAACTAATTCAGTCCTTCCTCATTTGTCAGTCCTGCCATCTCAGGAATCAATCTGAGGCAGTGAAGAAGGCAGTCGTTTAATAAAAATCATTAGAACTGATTAAAGGTTACTTTCCCACTTCGAGACCTTACCACCCCACTGTGAGCCTGGAGTTACTTCGAGTCAAAGTCAAATAGCACCAAAACAGGCCCTTCAATCCAATAGTCGATTCTGAACATATTCCCAAACTTCATTTGTTCCGTGTGCCTGCGGTTGTCCTATATCCTTTCAAAAATCTCTTAATCATGTACTTATCTAAATGGCTTTTAAATATTGAATTGTGTCTGTATCCATCACTTATTCTGCAAGTTCATTCCACACACAAATCACTCTGTAAGAAAAATTGCCAATTATGTCTTTATAAAATCTCTCTCCTTTCAACTTAAAAATATGCCCTCTAAATTTGAAAGCCCCCACAACTGCCATTCGCCTTATCTAGGCCCCTCATTATTTTATAAACATCTATAAAGTCACTTCTTAACCTCCCATGCTCCAGTGAAATATGTCCCAGCATATCCAATCTCTCCTTATAACTCAAACCTTCAATTTCCTACAACATCCAAGTAAGTTTCTTCTGAACCCTCTCCAGCTTAATAATTTCATTCCTATAATAAGGAGACCAGAACTGGATACAATACTCCAGAACAGGCCTCACCACCATCCTGTTCAACCTCAATAGGATATCCCAAATTCTATACTCAAAAGTCTGAGCAATAAAAGCAAGTGTGCTAAATGCCTTCTTAACCTGCCTGTCTATATATGATGCAAACTTCAGAAATCACCCAGGTGTCTCTGTTTGTCAACACAACCAATGGCTCTACTTTTAATTGTATAGGTCCTGTCTTGTTTGTTTTACCAAAATTATTTCACATTTATTCAAATTCGACACCATCTGCCACTTTCAGCCCATTGACCAATTAACTTATGATATTAGATAACTTTCTTCATTGTCCACTATATTACTAACCCTGGTGTCATCTGCAAACTTACTAACTATGCTATCTATATTCTCTTTGAAATCATTTATATAAATGAGAAACAAAAATGGACCCAGTCTTCCTGGACACTGAAGCTCTCCATGATGCTTCTTGAAATTCAAGATCGTGGACCTTAAATGATCAGGTGGCACTTACTACCAGTCTTTAAAAGCGGCAACTTGTCCATTCAGCTGCATCTGGGTCATTACAATTTGGGTCTGACCACTTTAGTGATGAGTCAGAGCAGTAGTAGAGAAAGAAAAGAAAGCATATGCTTCACCAGATCTCACTAACTGTTCAAAGAATCTGCCAGTTCAGTTGCATAAACAGCAACAGCAAAAACGTATTATCCTGAGTAGATGATATCTTTGCATTGAGGGACAGCTGCTGACACTTTGATGATTGATTGGGTCCAGTTGTTACAAATGTCCTTGATCTCAGCTGTCCACAGAACACTTTGTGGCATGCATTGTTCTTCAGAAAGTGTTAGTTGCATAAAGCTTACAGTCGCTGCCAAGATCAAATGGTCACTGTCGGCTCGTGTTTATATTTATCAAGCTGTAATTTCTGAACCATTAGCGCTATTCCTTGCTATGTGTCCACCTTGCATTGCAGCCACCCAGTAGATTAACATATTATGATAGGTATTCTATTGACAGGTCATTTGTCTCTAGTGGCACACCAGGCATTACAGAATAGATAACACAGGAAAGCCAGACTGGGTACAGATTTCCTTCGGTCAAGTACATCAATTTTTTAAAAAAAAATATACAGTTGTAGAATGTGTGTGACTGGCTGGGCCAACATTTATTGCCCATCCCTAACTGCCAATAGGGCAGTTAAGAGTCAGCCACATTGTTGTGTTGTCTGGAGTTATATGTAGGCCAGACTGGGTAAAGATGACAGATTTTCTTCCAAAGAGGACTTTAGTAACTCAGATGGGACTCTGTCCTGTCAATGGTCTTCATTAGGGTGTAGGTTTGCTCGCTGAGCTGTAGGTTTGATATCCAGACGTTTCATTACCTGGCTAAGTAACATCATTAATGGTGACCTCCAAGTGAAGCGAAGCTGTTGTCTCCTGCTTTCTATTTATGTCTTTCTCCTGGATGGGGTTCCTGGGGTTTGTGGTGATGTCATTTCCTGTTCATTTTCTGAGGGGTTGATAGATGGCATCTAGATCTATGTGTTTGTTCATGGCGTTGTGGTTGGAGTGCCAGGCCTCTAGGAATTCTCTGGCATGTCTTTGCTTAGCCTGTCCCAGGATAGATGTATTGTCCCAGTCGAAATGGTGTTTTTTTTCATCCGTGTGTATTCATTAAATTCTAAATGCAAGACTTTTATTGAATTCAAATTCACCCCCTTGCCATGGCAGGATTTGCACCGCGGTCACTGGAACATCACCGGGGAGTCTGTGTAAATAGGCTAGCATTAATACCATTCAGCCCTGACCTTAACTTACTAGATCAGAGAGCTTTTGATCACATCCACTTTTAATGATTAATAGATGTGGTTCTATGTCATGCATTAGTTAAATTGAAGTCAATACTTATTATTTAATTGGAGAAAGACTGCAGAAAGCTGCACACCTAAGGGTTTGGGAGTCCTCGTCTGAGAATCCCAAAACAAAAGCTATCGTCCAAGTTAAGCAGGTCATAATAGCCTTTATTTCAAAGGGAATGGAATATAAAAGTTGGGAGATTTTGCTTAAACTATACAAGGCACTAGATATACCACAACTGTGATACAGTGATCAGTCTTGGGCCTTCATATTTAAGGAGAGATAGACTGGGCATTGGAGGTAGTCCAGAGAAGGTTCACTCAGTTGATCCAGGTATAGAGGGACTGTGTGTTGAGGAAGGGTTTGGGTAGGTCTAGCCTGTCCTCATCTGGTGTTTAGAAGAAAGAAAGGCAACCTTTTTGAAGATTCTCAAATGACTTGACTTGAGGAGAGATGCAGATCGAGGTTGTTTCCCCCTGTGTGGAATAGTCCGGGACCAGACTGGTATCAAATCAGAATGTGGCAGGCTGAGGGAAGGGAAAGGGGGTTTGTCGCCCATTGAAGACTGAGATGAGGAATTTCTTCTTTTCAAGGGGAAACAGTCTGTTGAATTCTTCACTGCAGAGGGCGGTCAAGGTTAGGTCGTGAAGTATATTCAAGACTGAGATTTTTAATCAGGAAGAGGAATTGAAGGTTATGTGATGAAAGTGAAGTTGAGGATTATCAAATCAGCTGCATTGAGTGGAGCAGACATTAAGGGCTGAATGGCCTGTTGCCACTCCTATGTCTGATAATTTTAATGGACTTGGGGAAGAATAATGCGTCTCAGACATAGACAATAAGTGCAGGATCCTATAAACACTAAAAATCCCGCAATCCTGGCAGGACAGGTTAATAGTTAAGAAGGCAGTCAGGACACTTGCCTTTATCAGTTGAGGTACAGATTATAAGAGTGGGTAGGTGATATCAGAACTGGACAGGATTTCAGTGGGGCCACCGCTAGATAACTATAGGAAAGGATGTGATTGTAGTGGAGGGGGTGCAGAGCAGATTCACGGTGATGTTGCCTGGGATGTGTCACATTTCAGCATTGAGGAGAAGTTGGATCAACTTGGACTATTCTGTTTGGAGCAGGGAAGGTTGAGGGGTGACCTGATAGAGGTGTATGAGACTGTGAGAGACACCTAGCTGTAAGGCACATTTCCAATGGGTAAAGGAATCAATAAGCAGAGGTCATGAATTTAGAGCTAACAGGGGATTTGCGGAGAATATTATTTGTCCAGAGGATGATGGGCTATCTGGAACTGACTGTATCTCCCACTTTTCGAGGCAGAAACCCTCATTACATCAAAGAAATATTTAGATGTACAACTGCATTGCCGTAGCTCCCAGAGGATAAGGGCGAAAGAGCAGAAAAGTGAGAGTTTTGCTTTCAGACCTTTGCTGATAAGAATCGCTTCTTGTCCTGTAAAGGTCTATGAAATAACGAGAACTTACTGATTCTCTTCTTGCCCTGATGTAACCTGGAGAAACAATCAGAAAAAAAAAGATTTTAGTGCACAGTATGGTGAGGGATTGCATTTTCTGTCTCCTTTGGCATTGTGTGTCTGTTAAGAAAACGGGGTGCACGAGCAGAGGCGGCTGGGCGGTATATGTGCACAGATGACTGAAGGTGGCAGGACAGGGGGAGAGCGTGGTTACTGAAGCACATAGCAACCAAGGTGGTGTTGAATTTGTACAAGGCGCTTGCTGGACATCAGCTAGAATATAGGGTGCAGCTGTGTTTACCAAATTATAGAAAAGATATGAATGCATCTCTGAGTGAGAGAGCGCCGAAGAGGTTTTGATTTTATTTATTATTGTCGCACGCACAGAAACACAGTGAAAAGTTTTTTGTTTTGCATGCTCCACTGGCAGATCATAAAATACAAAGTGCATCAGGGCAACAGAACAGACTGCAGACTACAGTGTTAAAGCTGGAAGGAAGGTGCAGTCAACATTAAAATTTGAGAGGTCAGTTTAAAAGTATGATAACAGCGGGGAAGAAGATATTCTTTTTCTATTGTTATCTATCATCAAACTTCTTCAGAAGTAATAGAGTATAACCAGGTTGGGAGGACTCTATGATTGTTGACTGGTTTCCTGCGGCAGTGGAAAATGTAGGTGGAGTCAGTGGATGGAAAGTTAGCTTGTGTGATAGACTTACAAGAACCAGGTACCAGGGACGATAAACTCCAAAGATGACGATACTGAAAGCTGTCCAGGACTATGCTCCCTTGGAGAAGCAGAGAGAGAGAGGAATGTGTTCAAAGTCACGAGCAGGGGTTGGACAGAGTCAATAGGGAGAAACTGTTCCTGCTGACAAAAGGAACAAAAGTGAGTGTGTGTGGGTGGGGGACTCATAGATTTATGGAAACAAAGCAATTTGGGGAAGAAACATGAAGAATAAACCTTTTCACCCAGCGAGTAGTTTGGGTGTAGTGTGCAATGCCTGGAAATGTGTTGGAGGTAGATTCAATGGGGAAGGGGAGTTGGACAGAAATGGGCTACACAAGGGTCTGGGAAGAAATTCACAAGGGTTTACATTTATGTCAAGCTGTGAAGAAAGAAGTTGGTTTCAGTCAGTCCCAACATACTCTATCTGACTGATACATTCAATTCCAGATATCCCTGGGGGAGTAGAGGTATGCCTTTGTGTTAGGTGGAGGTGTGTTGGACTAAGTTATCGCTCTGTAAGAATGCAGCACAGATTAAGGGAATGGTGAAGTTCGGTAAGGAATCTCATATCACTTTGAACAGCACTGCAGACCAGAGAAAGTATGATCTCAGCTGCAGAGTGACTGTCTAATGAGGAACTAGTTTTGACCTGTCCGATGAAGGTGTAGGTTGGGATTGTCCTGATTGAAGTTTAGAAGAAGAGGCAACTTTATTGAAGATTCTTCGAGGGACTTGACAGGGGAGATTCAGAGAGAGGTTGTGTCCCCTTGTAAGGGTGAGTCTGGGGTCAGAAGGGCATTGTCTCAGAACAAAGGGGGGCACCCATTGAACTCGGAGGAGAGGAGGAATTTCTTCATGCCAAGGAGAACAAATCTATGGAATTCTTTACATCAGAGGACAGTCGAGGCTGGATCATGAAATATATTCAAGGCTGAGATCCTTAACCAGAAAGGAACATTGAGGACTATGGGGAGAAAATAAGAGTTGAAGATAATTAGATCAGCCACAATCTTGTTGAACGGTGGAACAGACTTGATGGGCTGAATGACCTAGTTCTGTTCCGATAGTCGTATGGAGCCCATTCCTAGATGATATAATCTTGTGTTTCCTTTCTGACAGAGCAATGCAAAGGTATTTTGAAACACTTTACCTTCTTCTTTCCTCTTTACTTGAACAATAGAGTACACAATAGCACCAGAAGTGGAGCAACTGACATCTGAAACAAAGAACACAATTTTTAAGTTTCAAGAAATAACTAGTGCAGGATTCTGGAGATCTGAGACCAATAGAGAGCAGTGGAGAAACTCGACAGGTCTGGCAGCATCTATGGGGGGGGGGGGGGGGGGGGGGGGTGTGAGAGAGAGAGAGAGAGAGAGAGAGAGAACCAGTGTTAATTTTTCAGATCCAGTGTGAAGCTCCATCAGAACTAAGGAGAGAGAGGTGGAAAGGTACTGGAATCAATGCTCTGACCGACGAAAGCAAACATGCCAAACACCCTGTTGACCACCTTGTCTGCTTGTGATGTTACATTCATAAAACTATGTAACTAAACCCCTGATTAAGACTACCCAAGCCCCTACTATTGAGTATATAAGTCTTGCCCTTCTTCGTTTTACCAAAATGCTTGAACTTGCATTTACTTTCCACTCCTCAATTCATTGACCAAATTGATTGAGGTTTCTTAGTAATCTTGCATAATCTTCCTCACTGCTGACTCGACCACTAATTTTGGTGCCATCTGCAAATGTACAGGCCATGTTTCCCAAATCGTTTTCATATATATGACGACCAATATCAGACCAAGCACCGATCCCTACTTTTACCAGCAGCTATACAAGGAAACGTATCCTTTGTCTCTCTCACGTGCTCAGTCACAAACTGACCTCTGCTGGGTTGGGAATTGGAGATGTCCTGAAGTTGTTCGTTCTTATGGAGTTTGCAAACAGCAAACAGAAGCAGGAAAGCGATGAGAACAGCAGCTACAGCAGAACATCCGACCAGCAAGGCAAAAATCCCAGGAGGATCTGGAACACAGAATCGTGAAACGAAAGATCACTCTGACTGTCGCAAAGTCACTAAATTTAACATGCTCGGTGATAAAGTAGGGAACCAATTCTATTTAAATAGCAGAGCATGCTGGGAGGGCCAGATGCATGAGGGTTAGTGTACGTAGCTCCTCAAGTGATTTTAGTCAAGGATAGTATAACGGTGGCTGAAAGAACTTTTCACGAGGACTCGTCTACTGAGGTAGTGTGAGCTGAGGTTAGAAACAGGAGATGAGAGGTCATACTGATTCGAGTTTTTTTTTTAATAGGCCTCTGCAGAGTTCCAGGGAGGTGGAAGAGAGGATTAGCAAAATTATTCTGGAGAGGAGTGAAAGGAACAAAGTGGTCATTATGGGGTCTTTAACTTCCCCAATGTTGACTGGAAATGCCATGACTCTAGTATGTTGAATGGATCAGTTTTTGTCCAATGTGTACAGGAGGGTTTCCTGACACAGTATGTCGAAGGGCCGACAAGAGGGTAGGCTTGGTAATGAGCCAGGCCAGGTGTTTGGTTTAGTTGTAGGTGAGCAGTTTGGAGAGAGTGACCATAATTCAGTTACGTTTAGTTTAGCGATGGAATGGGATAAGTACTTGCCACAGGTTCGGAATTATCGATGGGGTAAGGGCAATTATAATGCGAGTAGGCAAGAATTAGGATGCATAGAATGGGGTAGCAAAATGCAGGGGATGCAGACAATGGAAATGTGGAGTTGGCACCTACCCTCCCAGAACAAGCTCACATTGGGAAGGAGGAGGCCCCTGGGTTAATTTGCAATGTTTTTTATTATTATTCACTCAATGGCACTTGGGCATTACCCACTGGGCCCAATGTTTATTGTCCAACTCATCCCTTGTTGCCCCCTTGAGAAGGTAGGGATACCTTCTTGAACTGCTACAGTCCGTGTGTTGTAGACAGGTACAAATTCCCTCCCTCAGGGCAATGCAAGGATTTTAACCCAATGACACTGAAGGAACAGTGATATGTTTCCAAGTCACGACACTGAGTGACCCAGAGGGGAACTTGTAGAGGCTGGGTGTGCTCATGTACCTGTTGCACTTGTCCTTCTAGATAGAAGTGGTTGTGGGTTTTGAAGGTGTTGCCTGAGGATCTTTGGTGTATTTCTGCAGTACATCTTGTTGATGGTACACACTGCTGCTACTGAGCATGGGAAGTAGAGGGAGTGGATGCTTGTGGATGTGGTTCTAATCGAGTTGCTCGAGTGTTGAGCCTGCCACCATCCAGGCAAGTGGGGAGCATTCCATCACACTCCTGACTTGAGACGGAGATGCTTGGAATGGCTCAATCAGGGAAGATTCTGACCATATATATCCCTCTAAGGAAAAAGAAATGAAATAATGAAAAATTAATATAGTTGTCTTCCTCAGATGGATCCCAGGGTCGACCCTACAAATTACAAGTTGAGTTATACCTATCTCACAAAGCCTCCCTCAGATATATGGAAAGCCTTTGATTTTGCGCCATTTAATTATAATTCTCAGAGTACACCCCCTTGTTCGAGAATCTCAAGGTTTGTAAATGAAATGAATAGTTGCTAACGTGTGCCCGTGTTCTTTACTGAACAGTATACGGCTCCAGCACAACTCAAAACTAAAGTGTCAAAAGAAAAGATGGAAGTTGTCTTCAACAGTAAACAGTCAGTCCCCAGGTAGCAAATAATATCTGTCCCTGCTGAGTTTCTCCAACAATTTCTGTGTTTCTTTTTATTTCTGTCATTCATTGCCTGAAGAAAGCCAATTGAATGCTGGCCTTTATATTGAGAGACCTGGTATCCAAGGATGCAGAAGGGATGCTGCATTCCTGATGAAGGGCTTTTGCCCGAAACGTCGATTTTGCTGCTCCTCAGATACTGCCTGAACTGCTGTGCTCTTCCAGCACCACTAATCCGAAATCTGGTTTCCAGCATCTGCAGTCATTGTTTTTATGCAGTTATACAAAACCCTGGTTAGACCCCACTTGGAACAGATCTTGGCACCACTCCTGAGGAAGGATAGATTGCTCTAGGAGGGAGTATGGCATGAGTTTACAAGAATGATAACTTAACCCCTGAAGCCCAGGTATGGAGGTTGATAACACAAATTAAGTCTGGATTAGTGGTGCTAGAAGAGCACGGCAGTTCAGGCAGCATCCGAGGAGCATTAAATCGACGTTTCGGGCAAAAGCCCTTCATCAGGAATATGTCTGAAACGTCGATTTTACTGCTCCTCGGATGCTGCCTGAACTGCCGTGCTCTTCCAGCACCACAAATCCAGAATCTGGTTTCCAGCATCTGCAGTCATTGTTTTTACCACAAATTAAGTCTGTTGTGTCCAGAATTTACAGGGTTTATGGATGATCTGATCAAAGATATTAACAGAAAAGGGTGGAAAAATTGAAAGTGTTTCCATTGGTTGGGGTTTCTAGAACTAAGTGAGGGCATTGCCAGAGAATTTGGGCCAGATTGTTCAGGAGAGATATTAGGAAGTATTACTACACACAAAAAGGCTGGGAGAGGTTTGGAACTCTCTTCCACAAACATCAGGCATTGCTGGATCAGTTGTTTGTTTTAAATCTGACAGGTTTTTTTTGTTGTTCTTAAGGGGAATAGGGGCCAAAGGTAGGTCTATGGAGTCAGGTCACAGATCACAGATCATCAATTGAATGGTGGAACCGGCTCAATGGGCTGAATGGCTTCTTCCTGCACCTTGATATCAATATTCCACATTAATAAATGATGGAACACCCACCCAATCTATCTCCATCACTGAAACTTTCCAGCCCCCAAAGCAACATCCTGTTAAATCTCCCTTTGCACACTTCCCTGTACTATCATATTGCTCCGATAATATGGTTTGAATAGAGTTGCTTTGAAACTCACCAATCACTGAAACTGCGAGGAATTTGCTGTTCAGGAGAGATACTCCCTCCTGGTTAGAAACAGCACAGTCCTAATTGCTGATGTTGATGATTGTGTGTACGGTTCTGTTGTGGTTGGAGTGTTTCCAGTAAATCTTCTCACCATCCTTGTATAAAATATTTTGAATTGGGGTCGAACCAAGCAGTGCAAGGAGGTGCTGTCTCCCTCCACTACCTGCTTTCCAGAGTGGGCAGTCAGCTCTAGACTGACTTAACAAAACTGTTCAGCACTTTTCTAAGGCAGGAATTGTTGTGTGTCCAGCACAAACAATACTATTCCACTATACATGCAGAGAGTGTTATAGAGCACTTAGAGAGTCAGGGAGAGACAGTGGGTCACAGAGGCCGAAGAAACAGAGAGATATAGACATACAGAGAGACATCGCGGTTTGTACAAGATGCCACACTGGAAGGGGAATGTCTCGTCCCCTGCTCACTCTCCCCCTCGTCCTCCCCTCCCGCCCCGCTCACTCACTCTCCTCTTCCCCCCCACAACTCTTCTCTTCCCCTCCAACTCTTTCTCTTTCTCCCCCCCCAACTCTTCTCTTCCCCCCCAACTCTTCTCTTCCCCCCAACTCTTCTCTTCCCCCCAACTCTTCTCCCTCTCTTCTCCCTTCTCTTCCTCCTCTCTTCTCTCTCTCTCCCCTTCTCTTCTCCTCCCTTCTCTTCTCCTCCCCTTCTCTTCTCCTCCCCTTCTCTTCTCTCTCCTTCTCTTCTCCTCCCCTTCTCTTCTCCTCCCCTTCTCTTCTCTCCCTTCTTCTTCTCCTCCCCTTCTCTTCTCCTCCCCCTCCTCTTCCCCCTTCTCTTCTCCTTCCTTCTCTTCTCCTCCCCCCTTCTCTCTCCTCCCCCCCTCTCTTCCTCCCCCCTCCTTCTCTTTCTCCCCCCCTTCTCTCTTCTCCCCTCCTTCTCTTCTCCCCCCCCTTCTCTTCTCCCCCCCTTCTCTTCTCCCCCCCCTTCTCTTCTCCCTCTCCTCCCTCCCTTCCCTCTCCCCCCCCTTCTCTTCTCCCCCCTTCTCTTCTCCCCCCTTCTCTCTCCTCCCCCTTCTCTTCTCCCCCCTCTCTCTCCTCCCCTTCTCTTCTCCTCCCCTTCTCTTCTTCTCCTCCCTTCCTCTTCTCCTCCCCTCTTCTCCTCCCCTCTCTTTCCTCCCTCCCCCTCTTCCCTCCCTTCTCTTCTCCTCCCCTTCTCTTCTCCTCCCCTTCTCTTCTCCTCCCCTTCTCCTTCTCCTCCCTTCTCTTCTCCTCCCCTTCTCTTCCTCCTCCCCTCTCTTCTCCTCCCCTCTCTTCTCCCCCCTCTCTTTCACCCCCCTCCTGCTACCCCCCTTCTTTCCCCCCTCTCTTCTCTACCCCCCTCACTTCTACCCCCCCCCTCATTCTACCCCCCCCTCACTTCTACCCCCCCTTCTCTCTTACCCCCCCTTCTCTTCTACCCCCCCTTCTCTTCTCCACC